>NC_056739.1:3124415-3371915 GCF_019279795.1 Protopterus annectens | reverse complement strand
ATTAGTGGTGAACACACACTTCAACGGTAGATGTCGGAAAGGATCCCATCAATTCCAGTGAAGTAAGCAAAGTTATAGTTATGAAAAGAGAAATAATGGAGCCAGGAAAGCTGAGGTCAATTTCCTTTTCAGATATGTGCATTAACATTCTGGCAAATGTTTTAGCTTCAGTAGCCAAGAAGTTTGTCACATAATATATCCAAATCTTATAAGTCAGATTTGTCTAGGGGCCATCCTTATTAGACTGCTCGCAGCTATTCTTGACATTCAAGGAAGAGTATTAGAGAAAGAATGCAGCGTATTCATCATCAGAAAGTTCTCTGAATATGCTAAACTGAACCCTAGTATAAAGTTCTGGAAGCCTGTGAATCAAAATATAATTCCTAATCTACTAAATTTAAAGGTGAGCAGGAAGTCAGACGTCAAGGAGGCCATGAGGCAGGGATGCCCACTGTCACCCTGCTGCTACTTGTAATGACAAAATTCTTTAGAAGAGGTGTAAACAGCAGAGCCAAAGTGCTTGAAGAAGGAAAGGGGAGGAGCCATTTTGTAAATGTTCACAGATGATTGTATTTTAGGGGTGGAAAACATAGAAAAAGCACAGAGAAGAGTCACAAGATATTTTGAGAAGTTTAGCAGGTGAACCAGCTTGAATTTATTTGGAACCAGTAGGAGGTAACAAGTGTGAGAACTAAAAAGATGGTATGGTAAAGATCATGACAGGAACAGCATACTCTGGACTGGAATTCTGAGAATTAGTAAGGAAAACCTGGGAAGGGAAGTTTGGGGGCAGGTTTTTTTTTTGCAATTGTAGGAAAGGTGAGCATGATAAAAGATGTTGGTAAACTAAGGTTTGGTACCTTTTGAGGCAAATACTTGTGGGATTAGAGACTATATGAGAAATCCACATAGTATGTAACAAAAATGTCTTAAAGTGAGAGCCTACAACCATACTGTTGAGAGACAGAATGTAGTTAGGGAGAGACAGAGGAGGATTGAAAGTTTCTCTTTGGGGTAAGGCTATGAACTTAATAAGCTTTATTCTGCAGTCCCTCAATTTTCACTTGCAAAATGAGTAAGTCTATAGAACTTATTTATCTAAGCAGTGAGGTCCTTTGTCTCTGATGGGCTTGTGTGGTTAACAATAAAATAAAATTCCTTGTTTTTCTAGCATATGCATGGATTTTTGGTATGCAACACTAGCTAGAAGGGAGGGAGGACAGGGTCTCAGAGTGGAGGAAGTGCAGAAGAAGAGGCTCAGAAAATAAAGGGCCTCCATCTTGGTATATGAGGGTAGTGGAAGGAGCAGTCAGGAGACTGATTAAAGTATGAGGGTTTGAGTGAACTGAGGGAGGAAAATGGCTTCCAAGAGCAAGACAGATAACAAGAAGGGAAGTGGAATGAGCATTAGATAACGCTCTGAGAAAGGGGAAGAGGAGCACTGGAAACAAGGAGAAGAGAGAGAGAGTTATTCATTATGGAAGATGCAGAACATTATGGATAAAAGAGACACAAGGAAAATGAGTCCTGATAAAGCAGTAGGAAAACAAAGAAAAAGAAAGCCAACAGACAGATGATACAGAACAGGATGAAGGACATGGAGAAAAGGTAATGTAAAAATATCAGCAAAATCGGAACTAAAGAAAAGTTGCAAATGAAGTCAAGTTGAAAGGGAAGAATGCTTGTGTTTTTGGATAGCCAACTGGCTTAAGGACAGAACTTGCATTGTCTGAATGGGTGCAGTCTCAGAGAAGGTGATCAGTGCTGTCCCCAGGGATCTACACTGTAATCCCTTCTCTTTGACATCTAGTTTTTAGGACTCCAAACTGATAAGCCATCTCTGACTAGCAACGATAACTGCAAGTGGGTTGTTGAAGTTAAATCCTGCTTTAGATACATATACTCTCCAAAACTAAAGTTAATTCCCAGTTCATAAAAAATGGATTCAAACTAAACCCAAAGAAATTGAGCATTTTACCTTTTGAGAAGCAGAAACACAATACACCCTACTGCACTGAACACCCCTTTACCATACAAATCACTGATCTTGCATTTCGACAATGGGTTGATATCCCCCTCTCCTGTGACCATCACAAGGAGACCAAAACTAGGAAATATTTTAAATTTCATAACTAATTGCCAATGGTATTGCCAGTAAAACTATGGAAATTATTGGCCGTCTCTGTTCTTCTCTAGTCAGACCAGTTATTCAGATACTGACTGAAACACCCAAATCTAGACTTTTATAAAGTTGACAGTGAAAGATCAACTTTGCAAATGTTGACTCTCTTCTAGGCATGTGCTGATCGACAGTTCTGGTTCATGCAAAAATGTGAAAAATAGATAAAGCATAATTTTTTGCAGGAGCCAAGCCACCTCTCATTTGTGGGGCTCTGCCCATTACAGCCTCAACTAATTATATATACTAATTATGAGATCACACAATAAGAGGAGCTGCATATTTCCCTACCCCAAGATTTTTTATGATCTCACATACCTATCAGTCATCTGTTTAGTCGATCAAACAGATGTTGACCTAAGGTAGAGATGACACACTTCAGTTGGCCCACATAGATACATTGCTACTGTTTGCACATTTTTAAGGTTTTTTATTGTTATCTTCTTTTCCTTCTTTGCTTATCAAGTTTCTTCTTTCTGTGATTTAAATTTAGTTTAACACAGACTGCTCCATCCGACATCCCAGTAGCTGATGTGAGTTTGGTATTATAAGCAGGATTCTTTATTTTGGCTAATGCTTCATCTTATCACTAAGAATGTGCCCGGCATACAGAGACCTTAATGATTTTTGCAACCTGCATGATAGTCCATCTGCTCAACCATTTGACTCGATGAAGTCCAGCATCTTGTTGAAAGCACAGAGCCTCCCCACTCTGACCAATCCACATAATCTTTTTCCTTCCCAAATTCAAGTGCCAGAATCAGTTCCTGTGACCATTAATCTTCCTTGCTCATCTCTCCTACTGACTGTGACACATCACCCCCAAACCTCCACGATCTGAATGACAAGTGCATCACATTTTTGAGCTCAAGGATAGTAAGTTACTTTTTCTTCAGCCAGCTGGAAAGTAATTTAAACTTTACACCATTCAGTTAAGAAACACGGTCACACTGGCAATAGCATTGATCAGAAGAAGTCTGCAGCTACTAAAATGTTTATAGATGAAAGTACTAATTTTTCACTTTTGGGGCTGAATAAAATGTTTCCTATTAGTTAATTTATTTTTAGTCATTCAGTGATATAGCTAGCTGAGTCTTACTGCTCAGAATTGGGGGTAATCATCCATATCACATTCACCTTTCAGGAAAAGAATGAATTGAAAGAATGGAAGGAGACAGGAAAGTGTATAGAAGGTGAAAGAGTGATGTAGCCAGGTCTCTAGTACAGTGAAATGTACGTGGATGAGAAGATGGGGATACAAAGGAGCGTTAATTAGTGCACCCTAAGAAGTGATGGGGGGATGAGAGTTATATTTAGGAGCAGAAATCAATGCACCCTGAGAAATGAGGGGTGATGAGTCACAGGGAGGAACAGTAATCAATGCACCCAGGGAAAAGATGGGTGGTGAGTCACAGTAAGCAGCAATAATCAATGCACCCTGAGAAATGAGGGGTGATGAATACAACAACCCAAGAAATGAGGGGTTATGAGTCACAGTGAGAAACAATAGTCAATGCACCCCAAGAAGTGAGTGGAGATGAGAGTTGCAGTGAGGAGCAGTAATCATTCCACCCAGAGAAGTGAAGGGGGGATAAGAGTCACATTGACTTGAATATTAAAAGGGTGCAAAACCTCAACAGAGGACTAAGACAGGGACGGACACAGTAAAATGGGTAAAGAGGTGCAAAAACTAACAGGATCCCATGCTGGAATTGCTAATGATTGTAGCAGTTATGTAATGTTTTCTACAACAAAGGAAAGAACGCAAGACAAAAACAGAGGTGCACATGATGGAATGCATGCCTGTATAAATGCAATGCTTCAAATGTGAAACTCAAGAACACTTAAATTACACCAATCAGCTCGAAAAATCATGAACATCAGAAGAACTTCCTATCTGTTAATGTACAACCTCCAGAACTAAATGTATTGTTTCTCCCTTTTAATTTCTCCAAGTATTTTGGGTTTCTAATACCATGACGGGAAGGAATCCCATTCCTAAGTCAAAGTATGATTAAAGTTCATAAAAATTAATATTGTTTCAGTCTTTGATGTTAGCCAGAAGTGCTTTTCACAGTACCTGCAATGTGCCCAGTAATGACTCCTGCAATTTGTATGGAGTTACAAGTATCTGTAACATATGTAAGTATGATTGTAAATTATTTTTATAAGACCCATTGCTCCTACTACTATTATAACTGTATGGGTATCCATTTTCCACATTGCCCTCATTTATGCCTGCAAATCCTGGTATTTTATGACTTTATGTCTCTCTATGTAAGACACTATAATCACTGGGTGTAGAAATTTCAATGATCAATGCTACTTTTGTCTTCTTTCCATGGACTACTATATTTGGTTTTCTTGAATCTAGTTTTTGAACTGTTGGTAATGGGTGATCCCATGTGATATAAACTTTATCATTTTCTATAATGCTTTGTGGCTCGTGTTTGCAGTGTTTTCCAGCTACTTCAATATAATAACGTTTGCACAATCCCCACTGCAACAGTCTTGCCACATTATTATGCCTTTCAGTATACAGTCCTTTTGCCATTAGTATATCATAACCAGCAACATGGTGTGCAACTGTTTCCAATTCTTATTTTTAAAAAGCCTACATTTGTCTGTTTCTCCAACATGTTCAATGGACTTAGTGGACTATGTACACATTGGTTTACAGTCTTGGGCTTCCAATATTAACCTTTCATCTTTTGGTTTAAATTCATCACTTCTTAACCATTACTGCATTTAATTCTAATAAATTTGAGGTTGTTCCAAGATTTTTCTATACTTACAACTTTATTTATGCTTTTTCCACATTTCTTGCCTTCTCATCTGATCCTTCACCTTATATTCTATCTTTAGTTTTTTGGCACATTCATTTGCTGCCTGATTCTTATCTACCGCTGGCTTGATTTCCATTCCCACTTGACACCAATTTGCTTCTGCTAAACTAAACAGAGAAGTCATCTTAGACTAATTCTCCTCATGTTTTAAAATTCACTACATTCTGGTCTTGTGAGGTAAACAAAAATGTATGAAGTTCCACGATTGCAGATCCATACATGTAATCAATTTTGAGGAGGCCAATACCTCATTCAGAACAAGTGACTATATAATCTTGGTATACACTAATTTTTATAAACCATTTGATAAGCATAAAGCATCCTTCTTGTTTTCCTGACCAACCAATCTAACACCTTCTGGGGCCAGTCAGTCACTTCAAAACAGTAAGTTAGGACAGGAAGAGCAAATATATTTATAGCTTGGACTTTATTCTAGACATTGATATTGCTTTCAGATTGATTTTAGTCTTATAAAATATTCCTTACTAAGTTTTATTTTTATTTGTTCATGTTTAATTGCTGATCCTTCATCAACTCCCCAAATATTTATACACTCCCTCTTGTTCAAGTTCTTTTATATCACATTCCTGTCCCAAACTAATGTTTTCTTGGTGCTGCAGCTTTCCTACTTTGAAGGTTGCTTTTGCACATTTATCAAGACCAAATGAAATTCTTACATCATCTGAAAATGTTTGACCAGTTATAGCTGTGCTTTCAATTTGAAATCATAAACAAAAAGAAGATGATAAGTCTTCATACTTTGTTGTTTTCTGGGAGCCAAATTGCAGCCAAGACCTAATCTTTTAAGTAGACAGCTTAATGGGTTTAGGGCAAGACAAACCAACAGCTGTGACAAAGAGTCACCCTGGAATATTCCCATTTGGAGTTTTGTTCCTGGAATAATAATTTGGCCTTTATCATGGTTTAACTGCAAAATGGTTTGCTATTGTTTTGTGGTCGCTATTATATAATCAGTCTGCGTATGGTGTATATTATACATTTTAAGCACTCTTTTATCCACTGTCAAATTCATTTTCATAGTCTATCCATGCCATACTTAGATTCTTACCCTTTTTACAATTTTCCATTATGGCTTTATTTAACAAATGATCTTTTGTTCCATATGACTTTCTTTTGTTACCCCTTTGTTCTATTTCCTTGACTGATTTTCTTCTGATTGAGTATAAACTCTGCCGGCATCAATTCCAGTGTATAGTTCATAGGTCATCATTAGGCAAGTTATTGGTCTATAGTTTTTAGGCTAGCTTGCAGGTTATCTCTTAAATAACAGTATTTATTTTCTCTTGTTACCAGGCTGGTGTCTGTTGGGGCTGCACATAGTTCTTATTCATGGCTAAATCTTCATGCAAAGATGTTAATACTTTTAGCCAGAAGTTAGGTACTGCATCTGAGCTTGGGATTTTCCAATTAAGAGCTTTTCTTAACTTGTTTCAATTTCTCTGACCTCTACTTCATCCCATTTCGTATCATGTACATTTGAACATCTTATTCTTTCTTTCTTTTACAACTGTCACACATTTAGCATCTTTATGTTCCCCAGGATCTCTATAAATATCTCTCCAAAATGTATCTATTTATCCTTTTTTTTGGGTGGGGGGTCATTTCCTTTTACCTTGCTTCCCAGTTCTCAATAAAACTTTTTTGAGTCATCAATAAATTTCTTATTTTGTACTTTTCCTTTATATTTATCTGTATATCTTCTCTGTTTTTCTGCCTGTGCTGATATTTTTAGTTTATTTGTGATAGTGCATGATAGATCCTGATCTGTTTCGATACCGCACATTGCTTTTATCATGTCTACCTTTCCGAGTATTTTTTGTTCTATTCCCTCTTCTATAGTCTTCTAACAGCGACACCTTTTGTTTTAGTTGCTTTGTTTTCTCTATTCGATACTTCCATGACAGCATTTGATTTCTTCCCTTCCTTTCCCTTACAGCCCTGTGTTTTTTTTTTTTTGCAGTAAGACTTTATCAGTTATTAATTTAGCTGCACAGAAATATATCCTATTTACTTCTGTTATATCACTATTAACAGTCCTAATTACTGTGTTCATTCCTTTTAACTTTTTGGGTTTTATTGACTTTCTGTAGTCTATTTCTTTAACTGATCTTAACATGCCTGTCTATCACTATTAAATCAAGCAACTCTTCTCTTAGATAATTTTCTTCTAAACTGAGGGCATATTCTGTGTTCTGTGTTCTCCATTTCCTGTGGGGATTGTATAGAAAGTTCCAGAGCATCTTCTTGTGCCATATTCTTTTCAGTTTCATCCTATGTCATCTGTTGCTCTTTCATATGGGAATTCACTGGTCTATCACTCTACAACGCTGATTGTGTCTTGAGTTTCCACTGTTTCCTGTTCCTTCCCTTGTTGTGCAACTCCAGTTGAACTTTTGTACTGGTTTCCTATGGAAGACTTCAAAATATATTCATTTGGCAACTGATCAGATGTTTCCTGCTCCACTGGTTTCTCCTTAATTTGGAGATCCATTGCTCTAGCCTGCTGTAATGTTATCAAATTAGATTTTCTACACTAAATCCTTCCCTTTGCAGGTAATCCTTAACTTCAGTTTCTTTAACTTCTCCATTACTAATCTTCTTTTCTACTTTTGATCTTTGTTTTCTTATTTTTTTGTATTGTAAAATTTTCCATATCCAGATCCCTTTGCCTGTATTTCTCTTCACAAATCTTTGGTGCTGGTCTTTTTGTATTGATTAGTTTTGCTTTCTCCTTTGCATAAATATTGCACTATATTAAATCTCTTTTTCTTTCCAAAGTGCATATTTCTTCAGATGTCTCCTGTTACCCCTTTTTCTCCTTACTTAGTGGACTCATTGTTCCATCATGCTGTGGTATAACCTGTGTTGCACTTTTTATACTAAATTGTTCACTTTATAGGTATTCCATAACTTCAACTTCTATTTTTTAACAACTTCTTTACTGATCTTCTGTTCCAAGTTCCCTCTTTGTGATCTTATTTTTTGTATTGTGAAATTTTCCATATCTGGTTGCCTTTCCCTGTATTTTTCTTCAAATATCTTTGGGTCTACTTTTTAGTATTGATTAATTTGGCTTTCTGCTTTGCATAAATATTATACCATATCCGGTCTCTCTTTCTTTCCCATGTCCATATTTTTTTAAACCTTTCAGAAATCTCTAGATTTTGTTCTTTATATTTTTGCACTTCTTCAGTCACTTCTTTTTCTAATGGCCCAAAGTTTCTTGATCTGTATAGTGTTTTTCATAAATCTGTTGTATTAATGAATACACATTTTATTTGCAGCTTCTGACAGTTTTTATTGTGCAAGTATTTTTCTCTCCTCTAATTTCTCTCTTAATCTTTTTGTACATCTTCTGTCTGGAAATTCTGGGCTGTTTGCATAATAGTAACAATACATAACTTATTTCTTCAGTATAGACTTCATAATGGCCTACTACACTGGTTTTAGTGCCTTTTTCTCTCATTATGATGCTCTTTATAGTTGACTCTTCTTGGCCTGACAACTGTATCTATCACCTTTATGCAGTACAAATATTTCAAGGTGATACCTACCTTTTCTTTTAGAAGAATGATTCCTTAAAGCTACACGTGGCATTCTCAACTCATTAGATTTGTCTCTCTTCCCAAATTATTCCTTTGATCCAGCCACAGTGGTTTCTCACAAGTTCCTGTGCTTCATCCCTACCACTCACAATAGGAAAGAAGTTTATATTTTCTACACATGCCTAGACAACTCAAATACTTCTAGGACATATCTGCAGTATATAGTCAGATACGAAAAGGAAATGCAAATAAAGCTATACAAAAGTCCGTACTTGTACCTCTAAAATACTGAAAGCACCCATTTTGACCAAAGTTTGCCAGCTTTCCCAAAATTAATTTAGGGTACCGTAGGCCAACTTTTATTTATCACAAAAGAAAGAGAGTTTTCATATCTGTGTAAAAATGATTTTCTTAAGTATTTGTATGTATCAGTCTGTTTGGATCTTTGATTTTCGACACTTAAGTAACAGAAAACTTCTGGACAGACATAATTTCCCCTTAAAAGCCTAAACTGGCAGAGGTTGGGTTATCCTTCACCACTCAAAAAGTCAGCCATACATTCCATTTATCCAGTAGCATTGTAAATAGGCCTCCAACTTCTTTTGCTAGTCTAACCGGTGTCTGTGTAATGAAACTGATCCTCCATTATAGGTTCATAGAATAGTACTAGGCTAACTGCCCTTGGGGGCCATTTTAAGCCTAGCCATTTACCTCACATAAGAATCAAATTCTGCACCTTGTGTTTGTAAGGTAAACATCTTAACCATTATACCACACTGTTTTTTCTCTTTCATGGGAATGTGTTTCTTATTCAAGAATACATAATGAAAGATTGAAAAAAAATATTTTGGACTCACTGGCTGGTACCCCTACAGCTCTTGGAATCAAATTCCTCTTTTTAAACAGGCACAGTAAAGTTCTATTACCTTCACTCTGTCCTAAAAAGAAATGTCATGAAAGCTGGCAAACTGAAGGCATGATTGTATCACCAGCAGTTTTCGAAACAAAGAAATTCGGCCATTCTCCTTGTATTTTTTTTTATTAGTTTTTAAAATATATCCTGGATTTTTACAGGCCTTAGGATTATTTCAAACCTACTTAAAGTAGGTAGTGGTATATGCCAAAATGGATAAAAATATATAATAAAACATTTAATAAAAAATGCAGGCACTTCAGTGCTGTAGTTTACATGCACTGTCCTCTACATCTCTGTTTAAATATCTAAAATGGCAGATGTAAATTCATTAACATTAATCTATTTCTATTACAAGCAATCCTAACATTGGAGTTTTACATTACAATATAATACATCACATTTTAACAGCACCGATTTTTAACTGATATGTTAAAAACCTTACACATTCATTCTTTTGCAATATTTCTGTATTAAATGAAACAGAAAAATCCAGTTAATGAAGTAACTCTGCGTACCAGATAATGTGCAGCTTAGTAGTAATAAGTTATTTCTTCTTCTCACTCCTTTCAGAATGGAATTGCTTTTAAGTGCTGTTTATTATCCTGTTGTATATATTGCGTTTACACCACCCTCCCGCACATGATAAGAATTATGAATCAGACTGCTGTTTCCTCCACAGATACTTCAGGGTGCACAGCAGGGCAGATGGATCTGGAGAATGTCTCCAGCACAGATGTTGCAAAAATTATATGTTTTGATCTGATAACTAAATACTAACCCACGAAAGATGTCGTGTAATGACTGTGTTTAAACCTGACATTATGCCGGTTGATATTTACAAGGGCTTCTCTTTCTAAGAATGTGAGCCAGAAATCTGACAACTTAATGCAGGTATGAGTAGAAAAGCTGACAAATTGTAGTGATGTCTCACTAATAAGACAACAGGGAGTTTCTTGCAGAGTGCTGAGAAACCATATATAATATGAGTTTCTGCTCAAAGATACAAAGTGAGATCACTAAACAGCTTTGACAATAAGGTCAGATTTTAAGTAAATATAATTTCTCACATTCCTAAAAGTGCAGAGGATCATGGAAGTATACCTATGAATATATTACGTTATCTAGACTTGGCAATTGTACAGGCATGAAATATGCCATTTTTAATAGGGAAGACTAGTAATAGAAACATTTGGGTTTACATTCATTAATAGGATCTATTTTCTAAAAGAAGGATCAACACTTAATATTTTATAAAATATGTTTTCAGGTTTAACTAATATAGAAATTAAAATGTGTACCTAATGAGTTTAATACTATTAATAGTAAGCATTACTTTTAATTTCATCTTTAGTGCATTCCTAATTTTTCAAATTTTATTTTTGTTTGACAAAGAACCAAATGAAGAATTTAATGAAAACATGCATTTTAATATAAACATACACCCATCTTGTAAGAAAAATAGATGTGAAAATTTGCACTGAAAAGTTGTCACATGTATTACTAAATTTTGTTTATAATGCTTTATCTGTATGCATAGTTTGATTTTGTTTTTTTGTGTTAATTATCTTATTTTTTAAGAATGTTGTTAAAATCAATTATAATTGCCATGTTTACCAGGCAAACTAAACATATGCAAACTCGATTTTTGTTAAAAATATACATATAAATTAGATTATATATTTAGGGAGCCAGAATATCCCCAATATAAATTGTGTCCCAAATTTGTGCCCTGTTTTTTTATTCACTGTTATGCATTGCAAGTAAAAATGCATTAGACTGCATTTGCAATTTTTTTTCAGTAGTAGATGTTACTATTACAAATAAGCACACCATGACTTTATAATAATCTGTAGGCATCAGTAATCTTATGTGAAAACCTTTGAATGTGCACTCTATTTTTAATTCAACATAAGTTACCAAGCTTAAGACCTTTGTTTATAAAGAAGCTGAAATACTGGTAACCATTAACTGCAATTTCACTATCTTTTATAAATTTCAACTTGCATGCTGACTTGAAAAGATAATTACTCAGTGCATAGTAGCATAGATTTTCATGTTCATTTTCTGGACATTACTGAAGAAAATATATATTTTTTTGTCCAAAATATTCAAATTGCTACACTGTTACTGGTGCTTTTGACACCAGTGAGATTAAAAATGAAAAGTAAGCCCATATCTTTTGTCTGTAAGTCTGCATCTTGTATAGTTGTTTTGAATGTTGTAAACTTGATTAAGTAAATGTCCTCTTCTTGTGTATGATGCCATCTCTTCATTTTATAAAGTATCTAATGAGTCTCCCATGTGAGTCTCCCTCTCTCTTTCTTTCTCTACACCCTCCCCCTAAAAGAAATAGAACGAGTGTAAAAAATGTACCACATACAGAAGATGAAGGTATAGGTTATATTTGAACATATCTGAAAACAGACCTGCTGATTAAAGTATAGAAGGGGAGACTGTATGGATGTATAGACTGGAAATATAAGACTATATGCAGCTAATGAGCTTCATATTATAATACTGGGTTTGATTCATATATCTGTAACTTTTATGCTGTGCTAAGTGTGAAAAAAAATCACTTAACCAGGGCTAGGTTCCTGAGTGAGTACTAAAATGAAACTTGTATGGATCAACTGACCCAGTCAATTAATAACAAAAAAAAAATCCTTCCTGGTTAAAATAACCTAGTGTACCTGCATATCTCAAATAAATGGGACATCCATTGAGTCTTCATATGAAATTAATTTGCATATTTGTATGATACCAAGAAGAATCCCACATGCGGTACATATAACAACTTTTCTTATTCAATTACTTTGTAAAAGAGAAGTGATATTTAAAAGAAATGCGCAAAGCTCTATTACCATTTTCCTATGTTGTATAAGCATGTTGCTTAAAAACAATCCATCCTCAGGCTCATTTCATTGATTATTGGTTTCTGTATTTCAAAACTGCAGAACACACAAAAGCAGAATATATATGTGTGTGTATGTTTGTGTGTGTGTGTGTGTGTTAGATTAACACTAACTACAGGAGCATTAACAGCCAAATGGTTTGAGAAGAAAATACATATAAACTATATTCTGTTGTCCTTGGTTCATTTCCCACAGCTTCCACCTGTATAATGTGCAGTTGGAAGCAAGCTACACAACTGGCCAAAACTCTTGGGCTATTGCTGAAAAGATACAATTATTGTCATTTAAAAAATAAGTAAGGTGCATAAATCACAGAATTACGCTAAACTGCACCAAGCAGAAACTATATGCTGTGTATGTATTATACTAGCTGTACCTGGTGACATAAAGAAACAGAATCCTTCCTATAGCAACATGTGCATATACAGAAAAATGTATGTTAACAGAAATATATTGCTAATATTGTTATGATTAAATGATGTGATCATCATTTCAGATTATGCATTGCTATAAGGTATATGTATTATTTTAATAAGGTGGTACATGCTCAAGCAATCAGATTCCCTAATCTTGGAGCTTGCAATGATTTCTATACTGTTTAAAATAAATGCTGAAGTCTGGCACATACCATTGGCTTTTTTGAAATATTAGCTTAGTTTCTAGAAGATAAAGTGGCTTCTTCATTGTAGTGAAGGTAGAGGCCCAGGAACCACACAAACCAAAGTCCAAACCACAAATGCAATTTATTGACAGCAAATACAGACCAAATGCAGTCCAGACTGCTGTCAATAAATTGGATTTGTGGTTCGGACTTTAGCTTGTGTGGTTCCTGGGCCTTTATCTTCACTACTTGTTTTTTTTTTTTCTTTTGGGCTTCTTCATTCTGACGTCCCCACTCTGGGCCAGTAATCAATGAGCCTGAATCCTCACCACTGACACTGGAGAGGGATATTCACTTGGATACACTCAGTATTTCTAGATGCAGACCTCTCTACATCAAGCACAATTTCCCTTAAGAGCACACAGGGAACACATGCAGTCCAGGGTCTGTGTCTCACTCTCTCTGTCTTCCTCCAGGTCCACAATAATACTCTCCACTGGTACAGCTGTAGGGTACGGTCCTCAGCCATGTGTCCAAGCCAAGTCATCCAGCATCCTCTCTGTGAAACCAGTGCTTCATGTCCCTGCCCCAAGTAGCTGACACACACACTCTTCACCTGTGAAAGGCTGGCACAGATTACCCACTCTGCCAACTTTCCCAGAATTTAAGGTAGATTCACTGCCACCAGTCAGTTACTATAAGGCTCTTAAAAGGGTATCCACTTATACTGAGTAAGTTAATATTAATACAAATGGTAATGTTGACCAAACAGCAAGGTTTTCAGGTGTGGTCACAGTTATCACCAAATAAATATATACAAATACTCTCAAAACATAAATATTTTCTAAAAAGGACCAGACACAATGAAAAGTTTAAATATATTAAAAAAAGACATGAAAATACTAAATATCTATTTACAGTAAACACCAGAGTTTCAATCGCAGGGAATATTAAAAATAAAACCAATGGAAAGTTTCACATAGTTATAGAAAAACAGTATTTAGCTAGTCTCACTATCTATTCCTGATTAATCTAAAAGAATTATTGTTCCCTTGTTAAGTTACTTACTACCGCAATGCAAGATGATGTGGGTGAATGGTCCTTCTTTTCAGATCCAAGACAGAATACAGAATGCTGACAGCAAACTCCTACTAATATCTAAATATTATTTTTAGCTTACAGAATGACATCACACACATCTGGTCATCTGACTCTGGTTCTTATGCTATCAGCAACATTACAATCTGAGAGGATTTTAGCACCTATGAGTTACCATACACATAGGGAGAGCTTTGCTCAGAGTTCCTGGAAGTCATGAAGCCATAAAACCATTCCACTGTTCCTACAGGAGCTATAACCTATTCTCTAGCACAGACGTTGCATCTATGGCTCCATTCAAAACTGTGGGATAACATCTTTATGGCTTAACCCATAAAGTAATTTAATTTCAGATATATTTTAAAGTTTGCTGCAGCTGGATTGTGATTAACCTCTGGTCTGCTGGTATCCTCTGTTTAAACATATACATTTAATACAGTTGCAATAATGCATGTATTTCTTTTCTTTCCAGCAAGGCACACTGTTGAAACATTTAACAAAATCAGCTTTACAAATACATTTTAATTACATGCATGTGTACAAATAAGTTTGATACACAAATAACATATAATTCTTTACAAAATTCCAGCTAACTGTGCTGGCATATGTTACAAATCCACTATCATATTTCTCCTGGCATGGTTGGCAGTACCTCCTTTTGTCACATTCATCCCGATCATTGCTTATATGCAATAGATTTCCAAGCAGGTCTATATTGCATTATATTTCAAAGCTGTCTTTGATATTTAACAGTTGTAGCTTTCCTACTTATTCCCTGAGTATGCCACTTTTCTTTCAATGTTAACATTATGCAGCAAGTAAGGCAGTACTTAGAATGTGAATGAATAAGTACTTTCACTTGTTGCTACAGTTGATGATTTTGGTATTGTGAACTGTAAGTGAGCCATTGCTATCCTGGCAGAGTTGTATTTTGAGTGTTCAGTTTCTAAATGCTACTATTTTGTTTGACTTAGAGGATATATTTACTGACGTCTGTTGACAATTATTTTGACTTTAAATATGTTAGTTGTATGTTACTCCCAAGGTAGTATATCCTGATTAATATTCTTTTTTTGCTTAATACATGTACTACTTTCAGTTATGAAATGCAGTTAACATTGTTTTGACTGACCATGACATTCTTTTTTTTGTCCATTACCTATCTTTGAGAACTAGTGTATTTTAAAGAAGAATATTTTACAACAATTGTTAATTAGTAGTAAGCTGCAGAATTTGCAGGTCCAAAGTAAAAGCCAATACATTTTAAGACTATAATGGATAACTTCTGTGGATTTTGCAAAATACAGATGATGATTATCTGAAATGTGTGCCTTAACCAAATGTTTCAGTTAAAAGTGTGTATCATGTGGGCTAATATCCTTTACAGAGTCTGAAAACACATGATGAAGCAGGCCATATGTATCCAGACTCTACTGTGTCCTTTCTAATTTAGTGATATGACAAATGTAAGATGATTTCATAAGTTCACAGGTAAGTACTAGCTTAGCTGCCCTTGAAGGCCATTTTAATCCTAGCCAATTTCCTTTTTTTTCTTGAATTAACATATACCATTTGGTTACAGATGGTCCTTACCCATTCCATGGTTGATAATATATTACCACTAATGAGAATAACTGGGATCATACCAAAGACAAATTGAGGGGACCCATGCATAGGATAAAGCAATTAGAAGCTGCTTTTGTCCATTAATAGTGCAGGGGCAGTCCTGGGGTAATTTTTTCTTGTTTTCCATCCCTAGATCTAAGAATATAGACAGGAATGAACGTTGTTTTATATGGACAGGGGGTCTGTTCCAGGGCAGCAGTATTTTCTGCAAGGTATAGTCGTCCTGCCAAAACATTCTGTTGATATTGCAGAAGAGGTTTATATCCCTTGACCAAGTATTTATTATGTCACCTGACTTGCTGATGCATAGTAAATCCATCAGTATTGGATAGGTGGATGTGTTGGTATGCCAGACACATGTTACCTCTTAGCAGTCTGTAAGATACAGAGTATAGTGACAGGGATTTTAGTCAGACCATGTAGGCAGATAACAAGCCAAAGGAGGCATTATATTGAAATACTGGCCTAATGAGAGCTGAGTAAAGGGGAACAATGGCATCCCAAGATCTAGACACAGTCCTTTTATTTATAAGCTGTGCAATATAGATGGACTTTCTTACGACAATGGACACATGTTGGTCAGAAGTTAGGTGACTGCCCACATAAGTTTCCCAACCCTAAAAAACTGGGTCAGCCCTTAGGGGTGTATTGTTAATGTGCTAGTTCCCTGGGATAGATAAATTCCCAAAGGATACAATAATGCATTTTTTGGGCATTTAGTTTAAGTCCATAATTTAGGCACCAGTTACTTGGGGCAGACTTATACTTTTCTTTGATGGATGTTAGCAAGCATCTGAGTTTTGTTTCTTACAGTGACTAGGGTTCAAACATTCTGGGAATTACTCTTCTTACTTCTGGTCAAAATTATTTTCCTGTTATTATAAAGCTTGTAGATGATATGATTCCACCTTATGGGTTTGTTTCTTGGGTTTTCACTGCGCTTACTTCTATGGGGTACAGCTGCATCTATGCAGCTATTTACATGCTGATATGGTGTGGTAGTATGTATTTATTCAGTGGAGTTAACTGGATTTTGGTGAGGATTTTTAAACCTACCAATGTATCACATAGCAGTAGGTAACTTGTCTTAAAGAAATTTCTAATGGTGTCTTAGAATGGAGGATCTTGGGTTGCAGTTCTATTTTGAACTTTATGGTTAGACCTAACCAGTGGTAAACTCATGCAAGGGATGGTGCAGAGCACTTCCATTTTAGTAAGGACATGATCCAAGATGTTATTCTCCCTAGTAAGTACTCTGACTAATTCTTCCATATCATGTGATTTGACATAGTCCAAGAATCACTGCGCTTGTACCCTAGTGGTGATATAGGTTTCCCAGACTATAGCTGGATAGTTTAGATCACCCAAGAAATGGTATTGGGTTTAACACTAAGTGATTCTAGTTCCTGTAAATAGATATTGTCAGACAGGGAGCTTTTACAGCTAGTTAATATATGGTTTGAACCTTTCTGATGGATGCTAGGATCTGAAGAAGCTCTAATGCATCATGCTGCTTTACCAGCCTTGATGCGAATCTCTTATGGATGTAGACTGAGACACCTCCACCTTTTTACCCTCCTGTACAGTAGCTGGACTAAACATGTCAAAGGCATTATAGCCCTGTACAGCCAGCCTGCTATCCTCTATTTTAAACCATGCTACAGTCATTACATAGATATCACTGTCCTCCAGTCTAAGAAGGGCTTGTTATAAAGGTGTTACTGATCATTGCTAGGAACTCAAGCATATGATCTCCACTTCTATTTTCTTTTGCTTGTTTAATTTTGTTGGTAGGTTTACCATCTGACATTGGCTAAAAAAGGCACTATGGAAGTGACAATGTTTTTGCCAATAATCAAAAGCAAAGAGGGGACAGATGCAGATTACCCCCGATGAAGCCGCATGGTCTGTGAATCATATCCTCACAGGATGACAAATATTGAACCCCCCTTTGAATGACACCAAAACCAAAGCCAATTATTACAGTCAATTATTGTTTGTTCATATTGCAGCATCATCTTTGGAGACGGCAGAATGGTGTTCAATACTAGGCTCATACCTGCCTTGGACTCAGTCTCAGAGTTCCATCATGTCTCTTTTCATACAGTCCAAGGAGGTGCACCTCAAGCAATTGGCTTGAAGTATGACAGAGTCATACTGGTCCTTATTGCGCATGCATGATCTGATGGATCCTGCACCAGACGAGCAAATACCAGTCACTCTTTTCTTGCTGAACTTGGTAAGGGGCACAGCTGTATGTCTTGCAATGGAGTCAACTATTACAAGAATGTTTGCTTGGCTCGATACCTGCCTTACAGGCTCAGCATCTGTGACTTTGGAATTCCTTGTGCTATGTAAGAAGGTAGGCTTAACTTGCTGAGTGTGCTTTGTGCCTGTGTTATGTTGTGAAGGTATTTGAGTTTGACAAGTTAATCTTTAGAACCTCAGCATATAATCAATCATGTGTATTGTGATGGCCTTGGAGAGGTGTGATGTACTGCTGATGATTTTGGTGTCTAACTTTATTGTGTGTGAGATTTTTGCCTCCAAGGATATTATATATGTTCATCTCTCACACACAGTGTTATGTTGCTTGAGTACTAGATGATCGTCAGACAGCATGAGAATTCTTACACTGTTTGAAGACACCTATCTCAGTCAGGCTAGCCATAGAAGTTGTGGGGAAGTGCTGGTTCATGATACCATCAAGGATGACTCTGGAAGCTTCAGAAGTAAAGAAACAGCATTATCTATGCAAGGTACGTGATGCCAGCAAATGAAAATAAATTGCTGTTTCTATGCTTAGATTAATTTGCTAGAGATTTGGAAACTGTGTTTCAAAAATGTGTTTATTCCTGACCACAACAACATTTCCAAGCAGCATGAAGAGAATAGCTTGCTACTTTTTGCATAGCATAGGGGAACAAGTCCTAAAAGTTTTTATTATATTTCAGACCTGAAAGAAAGAAAATGAGAGCAATGAAATGGCACAAAAGTTAGTATGAGATGAAACAGAATCGGACATCTGACATTTATGTTACCTTCTTTCATGAGGGTGTTGGGCCCAAACAGTCATATCATATGTATGTTGCTAAATTAAGTAAACATTTGAATATGAATTTGGCCAGCTAGGAGATTTGTTTGTTCAATACAGAATCAAGTGAATTATCAGAAATGCTCCGGCATGGGGAAGATTGTTGAATGCCACAATGTAAAGTGATCCATGCACTGTGAATGGAACTACCTCATCAAAATTAAAATAGCTCACTGAGCAGTTCAAAGTGTAGAGAGTAGTATGTGCAATAAAAAAATCAAAATGAGTAAAAACAGAGCAAAAAAGTGATAGCCAAACAAAATCTTGCACTGAGAAATCTTCATACAGAAGGTGTGGTTATAAGCCTTTTCAAAAAGTGTTTATCAAGTGTGTAGAACGACAGCACTTTACATAATCGAATTACTGAAAGCTCGAATTGCATATGGTCGAGACCATATGCTCGAGCTTTCAGTAACTCGAATGTGTAAAGTGTTAAAAAAAATAACACTTTACTTACCTTAAAACATTACTTGCATGCAGAGGCAAGGATCCTTGTACGCTCTGTGTGTAAGTAATGTTTTAATTTTTTTTGTGATGTTGACAGGAAGTGGGAAATCTCCCATTTTGCCTTTCTGCATACAGCGCGAAATGGGAGATTTCATTTCTCCACTGTAGCGCAATCTCGGAGTTGGTATATTTAAGTAGGGGGGGTTGAGCGTCACAGCCCCCTACATGTGGGGTGCAGGCGGGCGAAGCCCACTTGCAAAAGCGGTGTATGACTTTTTTATACCATTCATTTTAGGAGTTTGAGTTTCCAAAAATCGATCTTATGGTCTCGACCATATGAAGTTCTGGTTTTTGGGAATTCGAGCTTCTAAAGTGAATTTGTGTAGAACATATGACAGAAATGAATCATTTCAGTAAAGTGGGTAAAGTTAAATCTCATGTGTTGGGAAAAGATCATCAAAATAGGTTATATGTAGGCACAGTTTGCATTGGTAAGGATACATGGTCTGACTTGTGTGCAAGCAACAAATGCAGAAAAATAGTAAATGGAACTTTTTCAGAAATCTGGGAATCAAAACTCAGAATTAATACTCAAAGGGTGAACCTTAGTCTATATACTGGAGCAGAGTGTTTTTCAGTTACTTTTCAAACATATGGAGCACTGGGTCAGAAAGAGTAAAGTGAAATAATCACTGTATGAATTATTTTTAACTGGTAGTGTGAGATCTGGTTATGTACATTATAACACTCTAAAAAGGAATTACATTTTGAAAGAGAGAGAGTAAATTCTAAAACTCAATGTTAAATCTTTAAAACGTTCTTCTTTGAGAGGTTTTGCTCGCCTGCACCCTTGATGTGGGCAAGGGCTCTATGGCTTCCACATTTGTGCTACTGTTATTTACTAAATCTGGGATTATTCTACTTCAGAGTAAAGGAAATATTCCTTTCTACCCAACCTTCTACTTCGAACGTGTTCCCATTATACAACCCTTCAGTTATACAATTCATAGATTCACCCTTATTCAGTGCTTACTAATTCTAAGAATTGTATAAAACTGATGAGTCAAAAAGTACTTATCTATTAATATAAGAATGAGATATGCACAAATCTTTTACAGCTAGCTGGTTTTGTAATTGGAGCAGAATCTATGGCTGCTGTTTGATCCATAAAAGTACAGAATGATATTTTCCTAAACACGGAAGCATCATCTTGCTATATGTCCCTTGCTATGTACAGTGTTACATCCCTTGCTATGCACAGCGTTACATCCCTTGCTATGCACAGTGTTACATCCCTTGCTGTGCACAATGTTACATCCCTTGCTATGCACAGTATTACACCCCTTGCTATGCACAGTGTTACATCCCTTGCTATGCACAGTGTTACATCCCTTGCTATGCACAGTGTTACATCCTTTGCTGTGCACAATGTTACATCCCTTGCTATGCACAGTATTACACCCATTGCTATGCACAGTGTTACATCCCTTGCTATGCACAGAGTTACATCCCTTGCTATGCGCAGCGTTACATCCCTTGCTATGCACAGTGTTACATCCCTTGCTATGCACAGTGTTACATCCCTTGCTGTGCCCAATGTTACATCCCTTGCTATGCACAGTATTACACCCCTTGCTATGCACAGTGTTACATCCTTTGCTATGCACAGCGTTAAATCCCTTGCTGTGCACAATGTTACATCCCTTGCTATGCACAGTATTACACCCCTTGCTATGCACAGTGTTACATCCCTTGCTATGCACAGTGTTACATCCCTTGCTATGCACAGCGTTACATCCCTTGCTATGCACAGTGTTACATCCCTTGCTATGCACAGTATTACACCCCTTGCTATGCACAATATTTTTGTGGCACCATATGACTTTTTTACTACTTTGTGGCCCTATTTATGAACCTTCAGTGACATCAGCTACAGGGAAGGAAAAGTTATGCTCTGCTACCATCTCAAAAAATGCTAGTTCTAATTCATTTGCCAAGATATTCAGATACTTTCCTATCACAGGTTTGATTTATGTGTTGAAGAAACTTTATTGTATTCTGGTGCCTGTGCAGATTCTGCAGATACAGATTTTATAGGAGGATTACATTGGTCCCAAGGTGTTCTTTGACCCACTCATGCAATATGTACTTAGAACACTTTTAAGATGCTTTATTTTGTGTCTTCTTTTGAATATGAAAATCAATGCTTTTCCCTTTGCTGTGACTGAAAAATATTTTGGAGCATCCGATCCGGTAAAGCACATAAAATATATTTGATGGCAAGGCCACAAAACTTGGTTCCAAAATCAAAAATTACAATACAAAGCTGCTTACTTTTTCAACATGAACAAATCTGGTCTGTCACACTCTTCTGCTGATGTAGCACTTCTAGTAGAACCAACACACAAAGTGAGTCAGTAAATACGTGAACACTAACATAACGTATAACAATTCTTCCCAGGGTCGACAAGAGTACTTGCAATTTAACCTATTTGTGGAAGGAAGTTATGTACTTCTGGTGTAGTACTTTCTCTGGTGCTGACATGAAAAATACTGAGTGCACTATGTTTCCCTGAACCTCACTGCAAACTCTACATAAGAACAAGCAGATAACAAATCCATATAGAAACATTTTTAATGTATGATCATATTAATTTTTTGGCAAATTCTGCTGTCTGCACTGTGGAGCTGGTGGGCGTGTGTCTAATTACATACTCTTGAATGTATCTATAGAAAAATGGCGTACTGTTACTAAAGTTGTCAGACTAATAACTTAGAGGTTAAGGCATAGGACTACCAACTTGTGGACCTTGATTTGAAAACTGGTTGAGGCACAATTGGGCAGCAGTATTTGTGATTTCAAAGGCCTAGCAATCTACTTCCTTAATATGCTACAAGAACTCTATGGGGCCTAACCATAGTTGCCATGAGTCAATTTCGACTCATGGGCATCTAACTTATTACTAAGGTAATCTCTCACTCCAAACAGAGAGTGCAGTGATGTTATTGAACATGCAACAATGACCTGAAGTAATTTAGTTTGTAATGGAAAGTCATCTTTTTTCCCCTTGGTACTCTTTTTTTTTTAAAGGCCCACATTGAATGATCTAGGTTATGTTTAGCAGACTCCACATAAGTACATGTTTTTACACCCTGAAGTGCTAGACACATTAAAGCACTCATACTTAACCTGGACAACATGATAGTGTATTTAGTGTCAAAGCCATGATTGATTTAGGATCTTGTTGGCCAAGTAAAAAACTGCATTATAAAAACAGTACAGCAAGCAATACACTTAGAGTCTCAAACTATGAACCAGCATATTTCTTAGAAAAGAATGTTAGCAAGTGGAACAGAATGATCAGCTTCATTAAAAGAACAAAAGTTTTCGTATAAAAAAAAAAAAAAAAAAAAACAGTCCAAGCTTGTAATGGAATTTTAAAAGATGCTGAAGGATCTGTTTGGAATAATACTGAGAAAATTGTGACAAGATAGAAAGACTTGATTCATTTTGTGAACAGATCAATCATTTAAATCTGTATTTTCAAGTTAGGAGTCGGTGATGAAGAAAGGAGAAGTGGTATTGAAAGCTTTACCAAAGAACAAAGCAGCAGGTGTCAGTGGCATTAACAGTGAAGTATTACAGAAGTCCGATGCAGTGAGTGGCATTCACACTGAAATATTACGGAACTCAGCAGGGAACTTTGGGAAGCTGCAATCATAGCTGACTTGGCCGAGGTGTCTGGTTTTACCAGTCTTAATTTAACATGATTCTACTGATTGTAGAAATGATTGTACAGCTACTGTAATCCCAAGGGTCTACCTTACTTCCACGAACTTACTTCTGCGAAAGTGCATTTTGTCGAAAATGCACTTTTGCGGACAAATAAAAAAACTTAAACATAAAAAAAAAAAAAAACATATTAAACACTAATATGCAGGGGGGGCAAGGCCCCCCTGCACCCCCCACGCCCCCTACATTAATATTCTCACTCTAAGATCGCACTACAGTGGGAAAAAGGGAATATTCTCTTATCCCCACTGTACTACAATCTCAACAAGAGTTTCCTTAGATGAACTATACATTGATATACAACTAACAGTACAAGCAAACAGCATTTTTTTTTGTTGTTGTTGTTTTCTTTAGCTTAAGTGTATTTTCGACAAAATGCACTTTCGCTAAAGTAATTTCAACAAAGTACAGTTCGATGAACCATACTGTCGATAAAACAACAAGGACCCAATCCCAAATGCCAGCAGGTGTATTTAGTGGAGAAGGCAATAACTGGAGAATGAATTGCCAGATGCGCTTGCAGGATTCAGGAAATATGGAGCAAGGATCATTGATGTGAGATAGAGACTTGAAAAGAAAAAAAAATATTAAAAGAATATCTACATATGCTGCAGTCATTATAGCAAAGCCAGTAACTGTATAAATCATGAAAAATTGTGGGTTATCCTGAAAAGTAAAGGTGTATTAGAACACCTGAAAGATCTTGTGCATTATTTTTATCTATACCTGTTTCATTTGTAGGCAGAACAAATCATCAGAGAAGCAGGACTGCATATAATGAAAAGTGGAGGAAGATTTATCCACAACCCTTACTATGGTATTGGTTTTACATTTACCCCTTACTATGGTAGTGGTTTTACATTTACCCCTTACTATGGTAGTGGTTTTACATTTACCCCTTACTATGGTAGTGGTTTTACATTTATCCCTTACTATGGTAGTGGTTTTACATTTACCCCTTACTATGGTAGTGGTTTTACATTTATCCCTTACTATGGTAGTGGTTTTACATTTACCCCTTACTATGGTAGTGGTTTTACATTTACCCCTTACTATGGTAGTGGTTTTACATTTACCCCTTACTATGGTAGTGGTTTTACATTTATCCCTTACTATGGTAGTGGTTTTACATTTACCCCTTACTATGGTAGTGGTTTTACATTTACCCCTTACTATGGTAGTGGTTTTACATTTATCCCTTACTATGGTAGTGGTTTTACATTTATCCCTTACTATGGTAGTGGTTTTACATTTACCCCTTACTATGGTAGTGGTTTTACATTTATCCCTTACTATGGTAGTGGTTTTACATTTACCCCTTACTATGGTAGTGGTTTTACATTTACCCCTTACTATGGTAGTGGTTTTCCATTTATCCCTTACTATGGTAGTGGTTTTACATTTACCCCTTACTATGGTAGTGGTTTTACATTTATCCCTTACTATGGTAGTGGTTTTACATTTACCCCTTACTATGGTAGTGGTTTTACATTTTTGGATAATGGAGAGGATGATCTGAAGTATCTGCTTGTCAAGATTAAACAGGATTGTCTCAAAAAGGGTCTGCACCTTAACATGAAGAAAACAAAGATCTGCATAACAGCTAAATTAATAAAGCTGTTCTTGATAGAGGAGAAATAGAAAAGGTAGACATCTTTTGTCTGCTTGGATAAATAATAATGAAATGACAAATCAGTTAATACTTTTGATAAGGGAGTCCTCTTGGCAGAGTGACAATAAAAGATTTAAGAGATCTTTTAGTAGATTTTTGTGCATGAAGATAACATGTTTCCCAAGCCATGGCCTTTTTAGTAATATCAGATGGACAGAATGATCAGAAATAAAGAAACAAGATAAGATGAAAAGTGATGCATTTAAATTATGATCCTGGAGAAGAGTACCAAATATAACAAGGACTTACCCCCCCCCAAAAAAAAAATGTATTGGAGGATATAAAACTTAAGCCTTCACTGGACGTTCAAATGACATACTTTGAGTTTTTTGTGTGTGATTTGTCTGATGTATTAAAGCTTGTTTGAAACCTATATCATGCTTGTGATGGTAGAGGTTCATCAGAAAAGAGAAATACCAGCAATGTGATGGTTTGATACAATAATTACAGCAATGGGTGCCTCTCTAATGATGATTAATTATCTGACTGAAGACATGATGCCCATGAGAGAAAAATGACTCTGACAAAACAGAATCAGGAAAATGAATTTGAAGCAGTATTACAGTACTCTGAAGGATCCTTAACTTCTTCTAAAAAGAAAATAGTTTAGGCTGTCCTTTGCACAGATATTTTGCTGTTATGATACTCAGTTTAAGACTGAAATAATAAAGAAAGACACACCCCAGTGCATTTCACTTGTGCCTTTTCTTAGAAGCAGCATTACAGAACAGAGATGTGCAGTGGTTATATACATGATATGCACATACATCACAGTTAAGAAATAAAACCTAGAATCATCAGCAGAATTTGAGATCCACCTGAAATGAACATTGCGGCCATATAAGGCAAGTCTAAAGTGAAGTATAAGCACCATCTGATTTAGTGACTTACAAAACAGACAAATGCAAATAGTACATAATTCTTCCATTAAATAAATAAACACACTACCTGGTTAAGTACCATGCTTAGAAGATACTAGGAAAGTAAAACTATACATCACAGGCAAGCAAATATTAACGCAAAATGCCTTATAATAAAAAAAAGAAAAATCATGGGTGGTTACTATGCCATTGGCCCTAGAGCCTTTTTAAGCCCAGCCAAACTTATCCCATATATAACAAAATGTTACTGATGTGTCAATATCCCAAGAAATTGTATGGTTATGATACAGGCTTGTACACATCAAGCATTCTCAGGTTGTCCTTGTCCATAATGATTGGTCTGAGGAGATCCGAGTGCAGAGAAACAATAACTTCCCCAGACTTGGATGCCATGCCTTATTTATGAGTTGTGCAATGTAGAATGATTTTCTCACCACAGTAGACTCACAGAGGGCAAAGGTCATGTTGCTGTCAGCAGTGGCCCCCACATCTTTGACCAGTGAATCTACTTTTAGGGGTGTATTATCAATGTGGAAATTTACAGGGATGGTTGTCTTCCCAAACAATACTATTATGCATTATTTCACATTGAGTTTTAGTCCATGGTTCTGGCACCAGTTGTTTGTCTGCATCAAGCCCTCTTGGAGAATATCTGTGTCTTTAAGGGATTCAATGACCATGCCTAGTTGGAAGTCATCTGCAAACTTGGTCAGCCACAGGCTCTTGACTTCAGAGAAGTACATGCCAAAAAGGAGGCCACAGCTCCCATCTCTGTGGGATTCCACCAGTGATTGTTCTCTTTGTCGAGGTGGATTATCCTACCCTACCTTCTAGTGCCCTATCAGTGAGTCAGCTAGCTATCCATTGGGTGATATATGTGTTTATGCCAAATTTTGTAAGTTTATCTATAATACCAAAGTGAGGTATTATGTTGAACACCTTGGCCAGGTGCAGATAGGCAGAGTGCACTGTTTTGCTCTCATTCATAGCTTCATTGACCTCATCAAAGAAATCCACCAGGTTAAGTAGGCATGACCTGCTTTGGCAAAACCACAATGGGTAGGGTCCGGTGTCTCTATGTTTCCTATGTCATTATTTATCAGATCCATAATAACTCTTTCCTTAACCTTGTCTATTTAGACTAGTTAAATTATGAGTCTGCAGTACTCAGGGTGTGTAGACGGATAACCATTGCACCCTTCTATTTATTTGGAACAAAGCCTGTCTTGATGCTATGGTTAAATAGAGATTCTACTGGACCTGACCGGTCATGTTTCATTTTGTTCAGGAGGCATTTGGGATATAATCTGAACCACTGAAACAGCATTCTTGGCATTAGAGTGCAGTGAAGACTTGCTTCCTAGTGATAGTTGGTGAAGAAATGGTGGAGGGTATTTCCTAGGGGGTGACTGGGGATGATAGTGGGGTAAAATTGGAGCCAAGTTTATTAAATTGCAGATTTAGTATATCCCTTGGCTCAGTATAGGCAGTTTTATTTAACATTAGTTTGGCACATTGTTGGGTGTTGCCTGTAAGGTTACAGACATAACTGAAGAAAGACTTATTGTTGTCTTTAGCTTAGAAGACTACTTTTATCTCAAATTTAGCTCTGGTGGACTTGATTAGTGTCTTGAGTTGCTTGTTCAGATTGACGTGGGAGTTTTTACCTTCCTGCTTTTGGATGTGATTTTCTTTCTATTGTTATACAACCTATTTATATTGGATTCCACCAAGGTGGCTTGTTTTTGGAGGATGTCCTATATTTATTTCAGGTAGGTACAACTGATTCTGTACAGCTATTTACATGATTGTAAAGGGCTTCTACAAACAAAGTATTTCTCTCTGGAAATCTACCCTGCTGAAAATCTCTACCAAAGCATTTTCCACCTTCTCTTCCTCAATGGAGGACAGACCCACTGCCTCAGGGTATCTAGTAGCATAATCTACTACCAGTAGGATATATTTTTTTCCTGTGGAACTTGGGGTATTCAGAGGCCCCACAATATCAGTATCTACCCTCTGAAATGGCTCTTCAGTCACAGGCAAAGGCATCAATGCAGCTTTGACCTTGTCTACTACCTTGCTTACTTTTTGGCACTGCTCACAGATCTTGCAGTACCCTGTTACATACCATGCAATCTCAGGCCAATAAAACACTGCATAATACAACTCTTAGTAGCTTTATACCCATATGACCTGCAAAAGGAATGTCATGGGCATTGACTAGAACTCCCAGATGGTAGGCTCTAGGCACTACCAACTGCTGTTTACCTCACCCTCTAGCCCTCCCTCAGGGGTCCACTCTCTGGTACAGTAACCCTTTGTTCCAGTATACAGACTTCCCTTTTTCTTGAGAATCTGGTTCCTCCTTAGCTAACTCCCTCAAGCCTTGTAGTATAGGGTCTGACAGCTGAGCCTCTCTCAGCTCTACCTTTGTGACCCTTCCCAGCTCCCCTTCCACAGGAAGTCTGGTACCCTCTTACAGTGGTGCCTTACTGTCAGCCTCACCTCTGCCCTTGCAGTCACCCTGTCCAAGGGAACATCAGTACCTATCAGCTGCTGTGGCTCACCTTCAGGCTCACTCCTACAGGGTAGCTCCCTCCCTGAAATACCTCACCAGCCCTGGCTTCAGGTAGGCAGTCTATCTGGGTCTCCCCCAGACTACCAGTCCCACATGCCTGTCTCCAAGCCTGACTGCATGCACACAGGATATTGCATTATCAAAATCATTCCCCATCAAGACATCTGCAAGGATATCCTCAAACAAACTTACTTGCTTGCTTCCTTTTCCACCCAACCCCCCCCCCCCACAATCAAGGTGAACCCTGGCCAAAGGTATTTGAAATGGGGTCCCTCCTATAACTCTGACTAGACTGGACTGTTCAAGCAAGTACTGCTGCTCTTTAATCACTGCAGGCTTTACAACAGTTATGTCAGAGGCTGTGTCTCTCTTAGTGGTCTGTTTTCCACCCACTAAGATAGGACACAAATTCTGGTAATAGTTTGGTATCCCTGTTGTCTCCAGACAATTTATCACTGGCATACTGCTGTTCCCACTTATTGGCTTCCCCATCTTTTGTTCCCCTCCTTGCTTCAGTGGACTTTTGTATGCCACAAGCCCCTGTGGTTATATCTAAAACATCGAAACCTTGATACTGGCTGTGCACCTCAACTACTGGCTTCCCCTGTCACTGGTGGACTCTGTTGGGGTGGTTTAGGCTGCCCACCATGGATTCCCTTATATCCATGTGCAGCACTGGGTATCACTTTCTGGTGCAGGGGTGCCCTGCTTGCTGAGTAGACATCCCCTTTTCTCCCAAGCAAATCTGCAGAGTTACACTCCTGGTCTACCAACTAGATTCTCATGTCCTCAGGCAAAGTGCTAAGGGCTTGTTCCGTAACCAAAAGGTCTGCCAATCTTTCTAAAGTGGTGACCAGACACCCATTCACCCATCTATGAAAATAAGTGCTTAGCTCAGCAATTTAATCACATACATTTTCATCTGCCTTAAGTCTATGCTCGTGAAACGTTTTTTTTTTTTCTGTAAGCTTCAGGTGTTAACTTAAAACATTTCAATAAACATTTTGTTTTACTTTATCAAAGTTTAAACAATCAATATCAGACACTTCAGAAACAGCAGTTACAGCTTTACCATGGAGAAAGGGGGTCAGGAACCATACCCAGAGCCCTTGGTCAATATCATATTGTCCACATAGTCTTTCAAATATATGAAAAAAATATCAAAATCATTACCTTCTTTATACTGTGGAAGAATCTGAGGGATATAAATTCAAAGGGAGATATTGCAGCATGACTCCCTGTCACCATTGCTATTCTGCTTTGCATTAACCCATTAAGCTGTCTACTTAACAGCTTAGGTCATGGCTATAATTTGGCTCCTAGAAAACAACAAAGTTTAAAGACTTCTCATCTTCTCTTTGTTGAGGATTTAAAACTGTATAGCTCATCAGATGAGGAACTGAAAGCTCAGTTTCAGGTTGTCAGAACATTTTCAGATGATATTAGAATGCCATTTGGTCTTCATAAATGTGCAAAAGCAACCTTTAAAGCAGAAAAACTGCAGCACCAAGAAAACATCACTTTAGGACAAAAATGTGATATAAAAGAACTTGAGAAAGAGGAAGTATATAAATACTTGGGAATTAAAGGATCAACAATAAAACATGAACAAATGTGAATAAAACTTAGTAAGGAATACTTTAGAAGACTTAAATTAATCCTGAAAACAGCATTTACATCTAGGAACAAAATCCAAGCTATAAACCAATTTGCTCTTGCTGACCTAACTTACAGTTTTGGAGTGACTGATTGGCCCCAAAACATATTGGATAGATGAGATATTAAAACAAGAAAGATGCTTCATGCTCACCAAATGATCTATAAAAATCAGTGCATACCAAGATTATATATTCCCTGTTCCGAAGGAGGGATGGGCCTCCTTGAAATTGATTATGGGTGTGTGTTGCAGAGTCAAGAGGTGAATTCAATGAGCACATCTTGGTCAACGCATGGGTATCATCCTTTTTGGATGCTAAGCAGCCGCTTCAGCAGGTTTTTTCCCAGGGGGAAAAAAAATCACTCAGCCGTCATCGTAGATTTGCCCTTTTCCTCACTGTAGTGCAATCTCAGAATTGGTATATATATATATTGGTATATATAGTTGGGGGTGAACTATGCAGGGTTTGAAAATAGTTTGTTTGTGTATGGCCAAGCATTTTTTTTCCCCATGGGAGGGAGGTCGCTGGGGCGGCCGTTTGGCATTTGAGGAGATCGATGTTTGCATGTCGACTGGGGCATGTTTGGTAGACTCGTCTTTCGACAGTGTAATATAGACCCTTGATTACATGTATAAATATACAATCATGGGACTCCACACATATCTACTGACTTCACAAGACCCAAACATAGTGAAAGTTTTGAAATATGAAGAGAATAAATCTAAGATGACTTCTCTGCTTAACCTAGCAGAAGTATATGAGCATCAAGCAGTAATGGAAATCAAACCAGAAGTAGATAAAAATTAGGCAGCAACTGAATGTGCCAAAAAAAAAACAAAAGAAAGAATATAAGGTGAAGGACCAGCTGAAAAGGCAAGGAATGTGGAAAATGCATAAATATAGTTGCAAGTATAGAAAATGTTTGGAAGAACCTCATGTTGATCAGAAACGAATGCAGGAAAGGTTAAGAAGTAATGAATTCAAACCAGATGAAAGGCTTAAGATAGGGGCTACATAGAGGCTGGTTTACAAAGCCTATTGAACACGTGGGAGAAACAGACAAGTGTAGGTTTTATAAGATCAAATTGGAATCAGTCACACTCCTCCTTGCTGGTTGTGACATAGTAATGACAGAAGGACTGTATGCTGAAAGGCATAATAATGTGGTAAGACTGTTGCACTGGGGATTGTGCAAACATTATGGTATTGAAGTGGCTGAAAAATACTGGAAACATGAGCCACAAAGCATCATAGAAACTGATGAAGTCTACATCACATGGGCTCATCCATTACCAACAGTTCAAAAGATAGATGCTAGAAAACTGGATATAGTGGTCCAAGAAAAGAAGACAAAAAAAGCTCTCATCATTGAAATCACCACACCCAGTGACTACAGTGTCCTGTGTACAGAGAGATACAAAGTTATAAAATGTCTGGATTTGCAAGCAGAAACGAGAGCAATGTAGAAGAAAGATGCCCAGATAGTTCCAATAGTGGGAGGAGCAACAGGTCTTATAAAAAAAGAGTCTACAATCATATTTAGATGTGCTACCAATACATGCAACTCCATATGAATTGCAGAAGGAGTCATCATTGGGCATGTTGCGGGTGCTGCGAAGAGCATTTCTGGCTGACATCAAAGAGTGAAGTAATACTAATTTTATGAACTTTAATCATACTTTGACTTAGGAATGGGGTCCATGTCTGTCATGGTATTAGAAACCAAAAAGTTTTGGAGAAATTAAAAAAAATGGAAGAAATGTACTGACCTTTGTTGCTTCGGAGATTCAGTTATTCCCTTCCCCATTACCTCCATGATCCTGTTGAAGAGTCTGAATGTTCCTGTCATGTAGATGCTGCTTCTTATTTTCTTCGGCCTCCAAACACCACAGTTTCTAATTTTCTTCAACCTCCAAATGCCGCAGTCTCAATGCCAATATTAATTCCATGCATTTTGCCTCCAGTTCAAGTATCTGTAACTCCAGGTGGATTTTTAAATGCTCTGAGGAAAAAGTGAACTGTCCTGTTTCTGAGAGCTGCACATCACCATCATCAGACTGGTTGTCTTCTTGGTTGCTAGTCCATGCTGCAGCTGCAATTAAGGCTGAGCTCATTTCCTCTTTAGTCAGGTTGGCATACATACACTAGTCCTTTGGATTTGCACACCACAGCCAAGTGGTTCACTGTCATCTTGCCATAATCCTATTATGACATCTTTTTCTGCTTTTCCTGACTAAACTAAGCTAACAAAAATAAAACTGTTGTGAAAAATTAAACTCTTTATATTTACCTTGTGGCTGTTGAGAGTACACACATCTTTAGTGGCAACTGCTTACAGGCTATGGAAGTTCAATTAATATAAACACCACTGCTCACCAATATGTGACATCCTTCCTCTGGGCCAGTAATCAAGGAGCCTCAATCCTCACCAGTGACACTGATGGGGAATGATCATTTAGAAAGAAAATGGATACACACAGTATTTTCAAATCCAGCTCTGTGCACCAAGCACAATTTCCCTTAAGAGCACACAGGGAGCACACTGCATACCTGGTCTAGGTTTTCCTTTCCATGTCTCAAATAAGACTTCACATTTTTCTCTACAGAAATCAGTGTTCCATGTCCCTCTTCCAAGTAGCTGACACACACTCTTTGAGATTTGATTTTCATACACACAACCTCGGAAAGGCTGGCACATATTTGCCAACTATGGCCCCTCTGTGCAGTCTATAAGGTAAATTCAGTGCCACCAGCCAGCTACTTTAAGACTCTTACCAGGGTACCCGATTACTTTTAGTAAAATTAATACCTATACAAATGGTAATATTTGGCTAATCTGCAAGACTTTCAGGAGCATGAAGCCCCCATTGTCATCAAATAAATGCAATTTCTCTCAAAGGTTAAACTATTTTCTAAAAGACCAGCCACAATGAAAGGTTTAGATATTCAATAATAAATAATAGAAAACATGAAAACACTGTATATCCATTTACAATAAACCCCAGAGTTTCAATACACAGGAAATTTAAAAACATCACAGATGGAAAGATTCATACAGATAGAGAAAAACAGTATTTAACTAGTCTCACTATATTTTCTAACTAACTGAAGAAGTACTATTCCCCTGTTAAGTTACTTACAGAAGCAAGGCAAAATGAAGTGGGTGAGTGGTCTTTGTTGTCAGGTTTCCAAAAACAGACTGATGAGTGTCCTCCCACATCTCTCAATAATATCCAAAATAATTTCAGTGCTGGCTATAGAATGACATCACATCTACTCACCTGATTCTGTGGTTCCCACACAAACCACCTGACTAGAAGCTGAACCAGAATCTAGCACATATGTGTCACAATGCATACCTAGAACTTTACTAAAGCATCCTGAGACTGTAAAACAATTCCAGTACTTTCATCCTCCTTGTAGAAACTAACCAGCCACTCTCTGCCACCAAGGGTAGCAATTAGCTCACCACTAAGGGCAATAAGAGCAGGATCCCAGACCAGACATTGCATCTCTGGCTGCATTCCGGCCTATGAGATAAACTTTTTATGGCCTAAACAAGTCATTTAATTTCAAGCTATTTTTTTCTTAATGTAAGCTGGGTTGAGCTTAACCTCTTCACTTTCAGCATCCTCTGTTAACGTATATACACTTCAACAGTCAACAATACAGTCTGACATACATATATATCTCTTCTCTGACCAGCAGGATCCACTGTTGATATATTTTTAACACAAGCAGCTTTATAAGTACATTTTTAATACAAGCATATGTAGAAATCACTGGGATGCACTAGCCAGTGCATTTCTTTGTGCCGGTCCCAAGCCCGGATAAATGGGGAGGGTTGTGTCAGGAAGGACATCCAGCGTAAAACTTTGCCAAATCTTTTCATGCAGTCACCAGTTAATATTTCCATACCGGATCGGTCGAGGCCAGGGTTAACAATGACCGCCACCAGTACTGTTAGCCAACAGGGTGCTGGTGTAAATTGGGCTACTGTTGGCCGAAGGAGGAGAAGAGGTGGAAGGCATGACTGAAGGCAGAAAGAGAGGAGAAAGGCTAGGACTGTGGTAGTGAGGGTCAGAACTTTGAATGTTGGCAGTATGACTGGTATATGGAGAGAGCTAGCTGATATGATGGACAGAAGGAAGGTTGGTGTATTGTGTGTGCAAGAGACCAGATGGAAGGGGAGTAAGGCTAGGTGTATTGGAGGTGGGTTCAAATTGTTTTATCATGGTGTGGATGGGAGGAGAAATGGTGTAGGAGTTATTCTGAAGGAACAGTATGCGAAGAGTGTTTTGGAGGTGAAAAGGGTGATGGATAGAGTGATGTTTATGAAGCTGGAAATTGATGGTGTAATGATTAATGTTGTTAGTGCATATGCTCCACAAGTTGGGTGTGCAATGGATGAGAAAGAAAAATTTTGGAGTGAAATGGATGAAGTGGTGATGACTGTACCCAAGGGTGAGAGAGTGGTGATTGGAGCAGATTTAAATGGGCATGTTGGTGAAGGGAACAGTGGGGATGAGGAAGTGATGGGTAGGTATGGTGTTAAACAAAAGGAATGCAGAAGGTCAGATGGTAGTGGATTTTGCGAAAAGGATGGATATGGCTGTAGTGAATACTTATTTTAACAAGAGGGAGGAGCATAGGGTGACATACAAGAGTGGAGGAAGATGCACACAAGTGGATTATATCTTATGTAGGAGGGCCAGTTTGAAAGAGATTGAAGACTGTAAAGTGGTGGCCGGTGAAAGTGTAGTTAGGCAGCATAGGACGGTGGTTTGTAGGATGACATTGGTGATCAAGAAGAGGAGGAGGAGTGTGAGGGCAACACCAAGGATCAAGTGGTGGAAATTGAAAAAGGGTAATTGTGAGGTGGAGTTCAGGGATGAGTTAAGACAGGCACTGGGTGGCAGTGAAGAGTTACCAAATAGCTGGTAACTACAGCAGAGCTAGAAAGGGAGATGGCTAGAAAGGTGCTTGGTATCACATCGGGATAGAGGAAGGACGACAAGGAGACATGGTGGTGGAATGAGGAAGTACAGAAGAGTATACAGGCAAAGAGGTTGGCAAAGAAGAAGTGGGATTGTCAGAGAGATGAAGAAAGTAGACAGGAGTATAAGGAGATGAGGTGCATGGCAAAGAGAGAGGTGGCGAAGGCTAAGGATAAGGCATATGATGAGTTGTATGAAAGGAGGGAGAAAAGGACCTGTACAGATTGGCTAGACAGAGGGACCGAGCTAGGAAAGATGTGCAGCAGGTAAAGGTGATAAAGGATAATGAGGGAAACATACTCACAAGCGAGGAGAGTGTGTTGAGGAGATGGAAAGAGTACTTTGAGGGGTTGATGAATGAAGAGAATGAGAGGGAGAGAAGGTTGGATTATGTAGGGATAGTGAATCATGAAGTACAATGGATTAGCAAGGAGGAAGTAAAGATAGCTATGAAGAGAATGAAGAATGCAAAGGCTGTTGGCCCAGATGACATACCTGTGGAAGCATGGAGGTGTTTAGGTGAAATGGCAGTGGAGTTTTTAACCAGATTGTTTAATAAAATCTTGGAAAGTGAGAGGATGCCTGAGGAATGGAGAAAAAGTGTTTTGGTACCGATTTTTAAGAATAAGGGTGATGTGCAGAGCTGTAGTAACTACAGAGGGATTAAATTGATCAGTCACAGCATGAAGTTATGGGAAAGAGTAGTGGAAGCTAGGTTAAGAAGGGATGTGATGATTAGTGAACAGCAGTATGGTTTCATGCCGGGAAAGAGCACTACAGATGCGATGTTTGCTCTGAGAGTGTTGATGGAGAAGTACAGAGAAAGTAAGAAGGAGTTGCATTGTGTTTTTGTAGACTTGGAGAAAGCATATGACAGGGTGCCTAGAGAGGAGTTGTGGTATTGTATGAGGAAGTCAGGAGTGTCAGAGAAGTATGTAAGAGTGGTACAGGATATGTACGAGGGTAGTGTGACAGCGGTGAGGTCTGCGGTGGGAGTGACAGATGCGTTTAAGGTGGAGGTGGGGTTACATCAAGGATCAGCTCTGAGCCCTTTCTTATTTGCAATGGTGATGGACAGGTTGACAGACGAGATCAGACAGGAGTCCCCATGGACTATGATGTTTGCAGATGACATTGTGATCTGTAGTGAGAGTAGGGAACAGGTGGAGGAGACCCTGGAGAGATGGAGATATGCTCTAGAAAGAAGAGGAATGAAGGTCAGCAGGACTAAGACAGAATATATGTGTGTGAATGAGAGGGAGGATAGAGAAATGGTGAGGATGCAAGGAGTAGAGGTGGCGAAGGTGGATGAGTTTAAATATTTGGGGTCAATAGTTCAGAGTAACGATGAGTGTGGAAGAGAGGTGAAGAAGAGAGTACAGGCAGGATGGAGTGAGTGGAGAAGAGTGTCAGGAGTGATTTGTGACAGACGAGTACCTGTAAGAGTGAAAGGGAAGGTCTACAAGAGGGTAGTGAGGCCAGCTATGTTATATGGGTTGGAGACAGTGGCATTGACAAAAAGGCAGGAGTTTGAGCTGGATGTGGCAGAGTTAAAGATGTTAAGATTTGCACTGGGTGTGACGAGGGTGGACAGGATTAGGAATAAGTATATTAGAGGGTCAGCCCAGGTTGGAAGGTTTAGAGACAAAGCCAGAGAGGCAATATTACATTGGTTTGGACATGTGCTGAGAAGGGATGCGGAGTATATTGGGAAAAAGATGCTAAGGATGAAGCTACCAGATAACAGGAAAAGAGGAAGGCCTAAGATAAGGTTTATTGATGTGGTGAGAGAGGACATGCAGGTGGTTGGTGTGACAGAGCAAGATGCAGAGGACAGGAAGAAATGGAAACAGGTGATCCACTGTGGCGACCCCTAACGGGAACAGCCGAAAGATGATGATGATGATGATGATGTAGAAATCAGTTTGAAATACAAATGACATAAAATTCTTTACAAAACTCCAGCTGGCTATGCTGGCATATGTTACACATGCAGTGCCCTATTCTCTGTGGCATAGCTGGCACTACCTCACATCATCACACTTTCTTCAATTGGAAAGGAAGAGGCTAGTTTGAAATGGAACTCAATTTTGTGTCTTTCGGCTTTTTCCGGTTAGGGGTCGCCACAGCGGAACTCCGGTCCGCTAATGATTGGTAGTTGATTTTTACATGCCGAGTTACCAGACCTGATACACAACCTTCAACAAAGGTACGCCCATTCATGCATGTCTCCACGCAGAAGACGCTCTAGCTGAGAATCGAACCGGACAGCATCTTACTGTGAGGCGAAATGGAACTCAGTGAGACTATAAAATAGTATCACACATTTATAGCTCTGGCTACCAAGAAGAATCTATTTATATGAGATCAACTTTCTCAATGGACTGCAGTGTATCCACACTGTACATGCAGTGGAGGTGCTGATTGGTTTCTGAAAGCAGTCATCGTAATTGTTTAAGAAGCCTCAGTTTCAATCACAGTTGCGTAAATGTCACTACTTGGGTTTGCGGTGCATGTTTTGTTATGGTGGTTGAATTCTAATCGATCCTTGCAACTGCAAGCAGTATCAGTATTTAGCCACAAATGATTTCAGAGATTGTGTGTGTGTGTGTGTGTGTGTGTGTGTGTGTGTGTGTGTGTGTGTGTGTGTGTGTGTGTGTGTGTGTGTGTGAGAGTGAGTGAGTGAGTGAGTGAGTGAGTGAGTGAGTGAGTGAGTGAGTGAGTGAGTGAGTGAGTGTGTGTGTGTGTGTGTGTGTGTGTGTGTGTGTGTGTGTGTGTGTGTGTGCGTAGATATATTTGTCCAAAGTTTTCATTGTTTTGGTTGTGGGCACTAAATGGGACATTGTCCAGGGTGCCACTTGACCTAGTTACAGTAACAGAAATAATTAAAAACTTAGTGGCCAACATGGATTTGGACATGTTATCACCATCATCATCAACCTCCCTTTTTCGAGTTTGGTGTGTTGTGTCACCTGTTGCCACCTCTCTTGATTTAGTCGCACTCTACTACCTTCTTCAAATGTCATGCCTAACTGGAATCTCCCTTCTCAATTTAAATGGGGTCTTGAACTATTTAAATGTGGCCCTAGACAATTTCCTCAACAGTTTTGGTGTGGCGTATTAACTTAGTCCTCGATTTTTTAGAAGCTAAACCTCACAAGTAGCGAAGAGCATATATGGAGTCAAATATTATTACAGCGAGTGATAGCTTGGCTCTGCTGCAAGATATCGAGTCATATGACTATTATCAGTGCAAGAACTCAAAAAAAAAATCACTTTGCAAAGATTAACTAGGAAAGCAAAAACATTCAGTTGTTAAACTCTGCAAAACAATTGCCTTTATTTACAGTTCCAATGAAAACACAGAAATCCACAGTGCCACCATTATCAGGAAATCTGAACTATGCTGTGATAGTTAACAGATGGAATAAACATTTTAAATTCATGGAACTGTAATGCTTTCAGTATATAGTCCCCTCATTTTATATGTGTAGCTCCCTTATTGCCCATCCAAACACAGTGCATATGCTTTAAATGCTGATAAAAGGTAGTTGCTAAATGTTACTCTAAAGCTAGCTTAACCTTAACAAAAGTGTTGCCAGCTAAGTCTTATTTGTAAAGAGGCATTTAATAAAGAATAGCAACATAAATGATGAATTCTAGCACATCTGAGCTTAAAAGAAAAAATATTTTGATCATGAATGCTGTCACCTACATGATACATTGTGTAGAAATTTATCTGCATACCAGCTACTGCATGCAAGGGCTACTTATACCTGACACCACAATTTTTCCTTAAAAGTCAAGTTACCATAAATTAGAATGCCAGTTAGAAACACTAAGCTCTTTAGCTCACCATGATCAGACTCTCAGATTCTCTCTCTGTCTGTAAACCTGTAAATGTTTATTTAATTAAGCTATTTAGAGGAGGCAGAGACCATTGACAGATGAAAAAGACATATTTTCTTTGTTAATCAAAGGTGGGAAATGTGAATTATCTGAAGAATTTGATGCCCACTTCACTTTAAAATAAAGAAAAAGTGAAATAAAGAGTAAATAATCAGCCTTTGTGATCTGCAAAAAAAAGGCGGGGTGGGCAAGTTATAACCTTTGCTACCGGACAGAGGTAGAACTCATAGCATATAACTAAATGGAACCACTTCATTTTACAAAATGGAGCTCTAAATACACTAAAAAGACTGCTCTGAGTAATGAATATCTGTAGCTGGAAAGCACAAAGACGGGGTAAAGTGTATTAACAGACTCCTCGTGATGCAGTAGATAAACCTGTTACTAGTTGCACAACATTAATATTAGTTCACAAAGTTTTAAAAACAGAGCAGACTCACATTGTGTGATTAAGCAATAAGATTTGTAGCAAAACATCTGTGTTGACTCACAAACTTTAAAACAAACACTTTAAAACAAACACTGGAGCTCAGACTCATTTTATGTGATGAAGCAAACTTGTATCGTAACATCTGTACTATTTCACAAACATTAAAATAAGCAGTAAACAAAATGAATATTGATTGACTAATCAAAAGCTATCAACATCTTTACTGGCTGGTCAAGAATAAACTCGATTCAGGCTAATTTGTTAGGTTCAGTAACCAAGCTTGTAGGACAGCAACTTTTAAACTAAATGGGTTATACACGCATCAGTAATAAAAACGTAATTTGCACTGGCTTAGAAACTTAACAAAAATAAATAAATAAATAAGCACACACCATAAACAAAATATGGGCGCTTTGATTAAATGCAGAGCAACACATATTTTTAATTGAAGTTACAGACAGCAGACGATACAAAATATAATCTAGCCAACCAGACAGGGGAAAGCAGACAAAACATTATTTAATAATACGTATTTGTTAATCAGTAGATACACTGGACATAAAGCCCCTTTTAAGGGGAAACCCGGGGGCAAAGTCTGGTTAAGTGATTTGCTCTAACTCAAACAGTAGGCAAATGAGAGCTGTGAGAATCAAACCCTGTACCATAGTCTACACCCCTGTAGTAACTACCAGCCAGTTCCAAAACACATACAAGAAGCACCCATTTTCTGTTTGCTGGTTGGGAAATAGGAAACTGCAACTACTGTTAATAGTCAGTTTTCCTTATCTGATCCATTCCGACTCAACAGTAATAGCAGCAGGCAGAAGTAGAAAGGACAGCAATCACAGATAGTGGTGTAGCTAGCTGTTTTGGTGTTGGGTGCCATTCCACCGGAACTTTAAGTTGAAGACCCCAAAAAAGCTCAACTGTCCATCTCCTTGGATATTTTCTGAAAAGCTCATATTTCATTTTTAAACTGTAGCAAACTACTTGCTACAATTTATGCTACCCACAAAGTGCAAAAGTACTTCATTTCTGACAACAGATGCAGTACTGGCATCCATTTCTAAATGCTGGTAATGCATTGCAAACTGAACAGGATCTGACATTCATGCCACCTAAAACTTTACACCCTATGTGGTTGCACCTTTTACCTCACTCTAGCTATATGTCTGATCAGACTTTGACATTTTGTATCCTCTCTCCTTATTCCAGTTCACCTCATTCTTTATCCAAAACAAAAAGTAGTATTCCAATCAAATTATTTCTCTGACAAATAGAAAGGGAAAACAATTGCATGCCAACACTCAGTCACTAGTGTACCCTTTTTGTTTGCTGTTGGTCCATTTGAATGTGTGACATGTTTCAGGGGATTGTTCTCAATAGCTTTAAAACCAAGCCAATGAAAGTGTGGATATGAGATTTACCTGTGGGTAAAGCAATACACTAGGGAATATGTTCTTTTACAGAATATAATCAGTCTTTGAAATGTGGTGTGGCTGAGAGGTGTGCATGTTGATTCTTCTAACTAATTTAAGCTCTGGCTATAGTGTAATATCTCTAGTCCCTCTTCTGTTCTTTTGCTCAAGATACGTTCAGCCTACCTCATAGGAAAGGAATAGGTTTATGCAGCTATCAGCATGATGACTAGAATAAAAAAAATGATTTTTAAAGTGTAACATTTCTATATAGCTTGATTTAATATTATAAAATCAGTAAGTTGCATTTTGAGGAGTTCTGATTCCAGACAGAATGAATCCTTTAAAACTAATTAGAACTTCATAAAAAAGTAATAGACAGCCATTTAAAAAAAATTACAGCATATTTCAGGAAGAGCTTGCCACATACTACATAAAGTTAAGCTACAATTTTTTAGGGATTCAAAAAAATGAAGAGTTATGCTTTTTAAAATTTTAATCATTCCAGTTCTTACCATTGGCTAAGTTGGGTAGCAAGGATTAATAGCTGTGCCTCTGCCCCACGTATAACTCGAACAAAATTAAAATAATTATGGCTGGATATGACTAGACATAAACTGTACCAAATCTGTGAGGCAGTGACAAATACAGAATAAGCATTTGCTGCCATTAAATATTGGTAACCAAAAATGTTAATTTCAGGATTCTTAGTAAAGAATTAGAGAAGAAAGCAAGACAATAAATATGCACTTAAAGTAATAAAACTTCTTGCCAAAAACTGATTACTAAGATGTTGACCAAGAAATGAAACATACATGCATATATATGCATATAATTCATGTTGCAGACAGGCAAAGTGTTGAATCACAAAGCATACACAAGAAGAAAGCTTGAAAAAAGGAGTACAAGTAAAACAACTGAAAATTATAAGTAGTGTGTGTGTGTGTGTGTGTGTGTGTGTGTGTGTGTGTGTGTGTGTGTGTGTGTGTACGCGCAAGTCTTTTTATACGCATTTCTCAGTAGTATTCCACATTCCTACTGGAAGCAGGAAGAGTTATATGCCTTTTGTCCAATCTGGAGGTGAATGCACTTACTTTTCAAGGCTTTTTGTTCTTATTTTCAATGTCTGCAAGTTGAAAGCTATGCCTGATATAGATAACATACCGAACTAACTAAAAAAATTACATCAGTAGTATTTGCAAGACAAATACTGTGCAAAATACCCATGCTTCTGTTCAGCTCCTTGAATTGCTTCTAGCACTCTGGACAAACATGACTTTATGAAACAACCAGACTGATATGACAGCACTCATAAAGGAGTGTTTCATGGTTCCCCTTCTGGAGCCTAAAACATGCACACAAATCAATTCCATGATTCCAGTTTTTGGCAGATTTGGGATTTCAGCTTCCTTTAAGTCTAACAATAATCAGTCTTTCAACAATGTCCACTTTCAAAATAAATAATTAAGGATCTATCATAGAGGCCTGCACCTTCTTTCTGGACTAACATTAATTATAGGGAAGAAATGTTTATGAATAATACTGGACAAATTGCTATACTTGCCACCAATAAAAGATTTCTATGTAAGCAGTTAATATGCAACATTTTGAGAAGGTGCTATAATACTATATATCCAGCAATAGGAACAAAAGTGGTTAGCATAATCTAGTATGAGTTTGGAAACAAAATTCCTTTTATTATGAAGCCATATTACATAAGATGACATAAGTCTGCTTCTCTGGCACATGTAGACAAAGCCTTCATTATAGCCTAGATGACATAAGATTGGTTAGTGAATGAGGTACTGGTGGAGTGCCAGAAGAAGACGATTGCATGTAGCTAATGCCTATGCACCTGTTTTAGAGGAGGGGTGGAACTTTGATCTAGTGTAGTATTTTTTACCCAGCAGATGGCAAGTTGAATGAGATAGCATGGAGAGTCACACACACACAGTGAAAAACTGTAGTTCGAAATGAGTGCCTGGTCAGAAGTGTGTATCTGTACATGGGGCTGATATTGTAGAATACAGAATGTCCATATTATACTACTTTGTGGTTGTAAGTTGCACAACAGGGAAAACCCATACATCTCATAATTCTTCCTGGATGATATATCATCTGCTTTACAGTGGCCACCAATGGTAGTAGAGTTGTGATACAAGACAAATCTCAGGTGAGAATCACCTTCACCCAAGACAGAGTGATGTAGTATAAGGGAATGAATGGGTCTTAGACTGAGCAAGGAGCCAATGGTTAGGAGGTATAGGTGGAAGTAATCATGGGAGAAGCCGGATAATATAATAGAAAGAGTGTTTCACCAAAGAGTAAAATGAAGAAAACCATCAGCTGTAAAAGATAGGAAAGAGAACACATTTTCCAGAAAGGAAAATTCTTTTACTAAAAAGTGAGCCAGAATAAATATTCCCGCTTGCAAAATATTGGTCTATTCAGTTATGCAGCACCAGAGGCTCTGTGATTACTCCATATAATGAAAAACATAAATTATTGAATATTGCTCTGTTTGGAAGCTATCCAACATAGAATCTGATGATTAAAAGTTTGCATATAGGACACAGAACAAGTGTTGGCTTGTTAATGGTATTTTACATGAAACTGAAGTTGTCATTAAAAGATTACAAACTAGCAGGTCAAAAACGATTTAAAGACAAACCTATTGTTTGACAATAAACACTCATTTTCTCACAGCAAATACCTTCTTTCATAGAATTTTGGATAATTACAACTCATAAGTGTTCATTGGCTTGTAATTAATTTTCAGTAATCACTGGTTAGACTTTTGGTGAAAATGAAAAGTGAATGGAAAGGAGAATTTATTAACGCATAATTGAAAGCAATGCTTACTTGAGGAGTACAAATTAGGTTGATGATGTGTTTCTTCTAGCCAATCAGTTCTTATGAAGGCCATCAAATATTAACAGTTAAAGAAAACCTACCACTGGGAACAGTGCTGCAAGATTGGAAGTGTAAGGTCTACAGTTTCTTAGTAAGTGAATCAGCTGACATCCATGGGCAGCTCAGCAGCTTGCTATGCCTTCATGCTTAGACTTCAACAGGCTGCACAGATCATGTCTTCTGTTTAAGTCTATAGTCCCATAGGCTAGATAATTTCTTAATGTATAAATCTGTCAGTGCTCATACAGTCATAAACTGGATCATATGAGTAATGCCTTGTTGAATAATTTGTGTATTTTATGCGTATCTCATGAATTGTAGCCATCATTTATACCACCTTACGTGTGTGCTAACCATATGTCTGCCACTCCCACTAACTCTGGCCCTACAGCAATGTAAGAAAAAAACTTCCCCCCTTAAAGGAGAATTGTACCACAGACTCAAAAAACATGCTTATTTCATCATGGTTTGGTGCTTCCTACATTTTAACACCACTCTGGGACTATTTACAGGTTTTTAAATATGTTTATATGTAATTTCTGAGTCTGACCTCATGGGGTCTGGCATCTTGAAGTAATTCTGATTGTTTAGTCTGCCTGTAGGTATCCCACAATGCAGTGCTAGTCTGTAAAAAGTTACATTACGCATGCCTCTTTCTTCCTAAAGCTCCTGTCACTACATTGATTTTACATGCATACACTGCTGTCTTCAGTCAGTTTTAAGTAACATTTCATGCTGTTCAATGACTACTTAAAACACAAACAGTGCAAATGCCACAGAACAGACTTTCAAAGTGGTTTTACTGCTGATTCTATTTAGAATGGCTAAACTGTATTTTTTTTGTGAAGCCTTAATTGTACTACTTTGACTCATCTCCCATCCCCTTCACACCTAACTTCCCTAGTTGTCAAAGTGCTAAGGGTAATTTGAGTTCCTACCTGCTGTGATTGACAGCTCACAGCAGGAGACTTGACTCATGTACTGTTTCCTTGTTTTAGCCTTTCCTTTTTGTATGGGTAGGCGAAGGACCAGAGAGCTGTAACATCACAGCATGGGTGAGATTTTAAGACGGTCATGGTGATGTCAGTTTGGGGAGGGAATTGGCCAGAAAACTACCTGTATTCACTGGCCTTGATGATATCAACTAATTTGAGACTTTACCAGGGTGGGGTAAAAGTTTTTTGAAAGTGAAATCACCACAGTACAGTAAGGTACTGTTCTAGTGGAGAGAAACAGTCAATTTAAATTATTTTAAATGCTCTGTTATTGTTTATTCATAATAGGGACAGTAAATAGGGAGAAAAAGGGCAGAGAAGTTGAGCATTTAGTAATATAATCCCATTGCTGAATTTCAGACTTTATAGCCTTTAAAAATGCATGTAAACACAAAATCTGTTATTCTAGCAACATTGTAAGTTAATAAGAACAACATTTAAAATCTGCCCCTATTTTGGGCCATTGCCCCCCCCCCCCCATTATTTTAGAGTCTGTCCAGATTTCTTGCTCTAAGAGATTGAGAGGTATGCTCTCTGCCTGTATTTGCATATCATAGAAAACTATAGTCATATTCCTTGATGCATAGTAAGATGGATGTGATAAACATACAGAGAATAGTACTGCTTATGATATAATCATGATGATTGTTATCCATCCATCACCCCAGAATTGGCAATATTTTATTAACAACAAAAACATTACATTCTGAGTACTTTTAATGCAGATGTAAAGAACACATCAGGCTGCAGAATAAACATCTGTGGTGGAATTATTCCTCAGAAAAATGTATATATTAATGACAGCAAAGTGCAATCTGAATCCTCTCAAGTAATGCAGCTTATTTTTGCATATAAATAGGCTCATAGGTGTACACTAGACTAACAAACACCAGGGTCTTTACAGGCCTAGATAATGTGACCCAACCTTGAGTGGTAGTTGTTAGACAGTGCTATGATCTTTGTGCTGTATGGCAATATCTAGCTGCTCTAAGATAATCTCTGTGCAAAGCCTTTCTGTGTTATGGGTTAAAAGTCATAAGTACTAGCTTTATAGATTTGCTGCTCTACATGGTACTGTTACCCACCACTCAGCAAAAAAGCTGAAAACTAACGTTTGTGCCCTCTGGCCAATAAACAAGTGCATTTTAAGATCCCTGTAGTTCCTCCCAACTCATATAGACCAGGTATACACTTTCTGCCACAAGATGGATGATCCTGGAACAACTTAATGTAAAAGCAATGCAAACATAGCTCTCAAGTGCAGATTAACAACTGACTTAGTCCCCAAAATTTCCCCTAGATGTTGTAGCAATCTCTATTTAAGCATCCTTGATGTTTCTCAAATGGGACTGACCAGGCTACTTTACTACTGCCACTAATAGCAGTCCCAGTCTGATTAATGTAAAAACACACTTTGGTTAGCCAAAAATGAAAAGGTACCAATTAGTTACGTGTAGCTGCCACTTTAAGCTCCCTTGTGCATTTCCCAGCTTAGACAAATAAGAATATCTTTCTTCACCACTAGAATTGCAGTCCCAGCCTTAGCCATGGTGAAAAGATATTGTTAACAAATCAAATAACTTGCAAGTAATTTCAAGCGATTCAAAGGCAGACAAACCAGCAATGAGGAGCCCAAAGTTCAAGACAATTTTAAAGTACACTAATGGTCTACTGGGAGATCCCTCACAGTTTCTTCTGTCAGTAACCAGTAAGATGAGAAGAGGGGATACGACTGGGAGGAGGTATACAGTAGCCACAGGCAGCTCAAATACCTCCAAGTATAAAAACAAAACAGGAATAGGGAGGGTGAGAAGGAACAAAACAGAGAAAAACACCTAGGCTCAGCAGAAAAATGAAAAAGCAACACACATTGTAAAAATGTCTTAAATTAAAGGCTTTAACTTCAGAGGAACATAAAAACATACGCAAAACTGATATAAATGGTAAGATGTTATAAATGTACTTAAAACGTACTTTAATGACTGCAAAAATGTAGTCCAGATGCTTTTATCATCAGTTTGTAGTAGTATCAACACTGAGATGGTGGACTGCTCGTGTGATGTAAAATACAAGGGGGGGGTGGGTTAATTACCGCAGGGTCTAGTTACAGTTAGCTACAACAAACTCAGAAAAACACCTAGGCCCAGAAGAAAAACCAAAAAGCAGTGCAGACTGTAAAATGCTTTAAATTAATAAGTTTAACTTCAGACAGAGGAAAAAGCACCAAAACCTGATTTAAACATTAAGATAAGTGCAATTATAAATGTACTTAAAATATACTTCATTAGATGCAAAAAATGCAGTTCAATTGCTTTTCCCCCTTAATGCTCTTCTTTCTATACCCTTCCTTCTGGCCTTTGTCCCCTCTAGAGCTTTAGTCAATAGAATCTAACTTTATTCTAGCCCTTGTGTTTTTCTTTCTTCTGCTTTTCTCTCTTTCTCTTTCTCTGATCTACAAATCATTACTTTAGAATTCTGAGTGTTCTTGTACTCGATTGTATTTCTAACCTTTGCATAGACTGTGAGATATTATTCATAGACACAATTTTTACTTATATATTTTATTTTAAACCTTGCATAGACTGCGAGCTATTATTCATAGAAACAATTTTTATTCTCTCAAAACATTTTTAATCTCTTTGTATTTGAATTTAGTCATTTTTAATTATTGTAATTGTTTTTCTAATTTACTAATGCTTGGAGCTTATCTCCCTGGGCCTCTAAATGGACATGTATCCAGCTAGACTAGCCCAGCCAACAAATGTAAAATAAAAAGAAATAAAATAAATAAATTTTTTATCAGCATGAAGCAGTCTTAACATTGGGATAGATGCACACCATTTGTTTATATCATTTATAGTTACCGAGGTCATCCTATATTTGTTGAATCTGAATGTACTACAAAGGTTCAATATCAGAGCATAAGAAGAGCATCTGATGTTCTTCCATATCACTGTTGCAGTATTCTTCCCTTAAGGGATCTTCTCTCCAGGATAATCATAGCTTCCTCCCATTATACCAAAGCCTTTATATTTTATAGGCACTGTGTGTCACACATATGCTGCCTGCATAGGATGTAGGGCACATAGGTGATGTTCAGATCCAAATACTCTTAACTTTTTGCCGCCAGTCCAAACACCATAATCATATGTTAGTCTGAATGCCCAGTCTGCTGTGCTGGTTACCAAGTTGTCTTAACATAAGAGCCCCATTGGGGTTTCTTCTCTCTTTTTTTCTTAATTTGTGTTGTTGCCTGTGTTCATGTCATCCAGGAAGGAACAATGTCAGTGTGGGAGACAGATTCCCCATAAAGCCTACCACAACCAGTGTTGTTTTTACCTAGGTATTTTCCATGACCTTGCACAGTGCCTATCCTTCAAATCTTTATTCCTAAAACCCTCTGTAGTCATTTATTTTCCCTCTCCACATACCTTGAGAACCAACATCTTAAGCTGTTGGCTCAGGGTGCAATGGCAAAATTCTCACATCTTTAGTTACAGCAGCCTTCCAAGAAGAAGACCAAAAAGTCCAGGGCTAATCTGCTTGCTGTCCATCCTCCACTGGACATCTCCCTAGAAGCCAGTGAAAGCCTTAAAAACTGTCTGGTGCTTGCATCTGATTCCTCTGCTGTGACCCTGTTAGAGGCTAGTGTTGATCAGAGTTCTTGCATGTCACCTGCTGTGGATGTTGAGGAGGAACCACAGCTGATTATTTCAGAGGGGTTGAGGTGGGGTCCTCAAACCTTACTCCAGGAAGAGATTCCTACTAAGCTCAGTGAATCCAGCCAATCGGCTATGCTGCCAAGGATTGTTAATGAGGACATCCATCCAGCTTAAGAAAAAGCAAAAGACCAAGCCTATTACCCTTATGCTAAAAGTCCCCAATATGAATGGCAGGATTTTATTCAAGGCTTGTTCAATGCCTTGATGGTATTAAAGTCTCCTCAAGGGGTGCTGCTGTCAGTCCATGCTCCTCCCTGGTCTTCCATACCTGTTAAGAGAACAAGTGATCCATAGTCCTCTGATAAAGATTTAGATTCTGGGGAGGAATCCCTAGCTTAATCCCCTCAAATTCCATCTCCTCTGGATTATGTCTCAGGGGAAGAGGATTCCTTGAGCACAGATTCCCCCTTAGAAGAATTATCCTTTGGGGATAGTATTGCTGATATGATGGAGTACCTTAAGTGAGATTACTCCAAGAACTCTGACATACAAAAGACATACTATGAACTTCTACAAAGGGAGTGTCATACGCTGTCTGCATTTCCTCCTCTGTTGGAAGTACTTTTGAACACCACCTCTTCTGCTTCTGTAGCACCTGACTAGAAACACCCTCTGCTCCTAAAAACCTGATTGATTCTACAAGGTACCTGAGGATTGCAAATATTTGTTTAAATGTCCTTCCTTATCCATGCCTACTCACACCAATAGGTACTGTCCTCAAATAGTACCCATTCTACTGTCCCTGACCTCTCTTCCACAGATTCTGACAACCACGGATGGTTGTTATTCTGCTGATGCTTCTCTGGTTTCAGTCTCAACTGATAAGCCTTATAAACATTTGCCTTCTTCTAATCTCCATCCTTCAGATAAGGATAGTAGAGTTATGGAGAGGTTGGGTAAAAAAATATATATGGCTGCTGCCTTGTCATTTCAGGCTATTAGTTACCAAATCCATGTGACCAGGTATGACTTGTTCCACCTTTCTCAGGTAGCTAAGGTTGTCTTTGATTTCCCTGATTCAGAAGGGACAGCTTCAGCTCTTTTCCTGCTTTTAGATGAAATGTTTGTTTGGCCTGCTTGCTCTGAATACTGCTGATCTCTATCTGCATTTTATTTTGAATTGTTTTAAGTTTTCTGTTCTGTTGGAGTTTTAAGAGTTCTTGGCTAGGGACAATTTAAAAAGTTGCAAAATAATTCCTTTGCAAACTGTGAATAACACCAGTTAATTAGTGGGGGGGGGGGGGGCTGAAAAACAGCATTGCTCTTTTATTTAGAAATATCTCTATTTAGTTGAAGTGTTTGGCTTGCTTGCTCTGAATATTGCTTATCTCTAGCTGAATTTGGTAGTTTTTGAGATGCCTGCTCCTACTATAAATCTCATTTGGACACTCCTCCCCCGTCCTATCTCATCATCTCATTAGCTCATTTTACTGTGTGGAGAGAGGTCATTTGGGAAGGCCCACCCCCTTAGTTTCACAACCTTGAATTATCTTGTTTCCTCCCTTCCCACTTAACCTAAAAAAAAGAAAGAAAAAAAAATTTACTGTATTCATCTGCCTTTACTATATTTGTATTTCTTGCTACTTTATTACTTTATTTTGCTTTTGCTGCTTGTTTTCAAAAGTATTAAATTGCATTCATTCTACTACATTTATTAAACTGTAACTGTTATTCTAAGCCTTTTAGTTTAAGCACTTGGGCTACAGGCCAGTTATTTTACATTAAGAATGTTTGTGGTCTACACGCTTGTGGGAGGAGAGGGTAGATTCTGCCCTTCTGAGCTGTGAATTGCTGGTTGAAGGCTTGTTGTTCCTGCTTATTTGAACTGTTTCTTTGGTGCAGCTTGTTTTCTGCAGCATATACTAGCTTCTAATCTAGCTCTGTTTGTATAACTTAAGCACTAAACCAGGCCGTATTTTGTTGGAGAGTGTTCCCCTGCACCCTAGTAGCAGGAATGTACAGTTAGAACTTGTCTGATTGAAGGTTGCTGGAACAGGGCTAAGTTTTGAACTTTTTTATTGGTTAACTGGTTAATTTGTTTAAATACATTTGCTCTTGTTTGTTACTGTTATATGTAAGCTTGTATCTGCTCTCCTGTGTTAAATCAACCTAAATAGAGTTTAAATATATTTAGCTTAGTCTGGTTACAAGTTTTGCTGCTACACCATCTTGTGTTAGCTGGAGCCTGCCTGCACTTAGTGGGAGTATGTGAACTGGTTGGAACTGGTTTGGCATAGGGCATTTATCTAAGAGCTCAGGGACAAGGGTTGATTGGTCAATTCTAGTGTTTTTGTTTCACTTTCGTTTTTGTGGTATTTAATCCCCATGTCTGCACTGGTTTGTGCTTATTTGCACTTTGCAAGGTATGTCAGCTGCATTTTTTCCCTTACCAGCACTCCTACATAAGTGAGGCCCTCCCTTGCAGTGACTGTATTGATTTTATCTATGCCTACTCACACCAATAGGTACTGTCCTCAAAAAGTATCCATTCTACTGTCCCTGACTGTCTTCCACAGATTCTGACAATCATGGATGGACAATTTCCTATGGTTGGTTTCTTCTGCTAGCCTGGATGATATAGGCATCCTGAGACACTGTAGCAACTGTCTCATGTACACGGACAACCTTCTACTACTACCACCTAGGAACACAATATGTGAGAGATGCAATTACATTAAGAACTTAGAATCCTTACTGTCTCAGTCACAAGCCAGTACATCTGTCACTGAAAAGGTTGTCTGCTGAAACACTACAAACACCACACCTCTAACACCACCCATACGTATACAACACACCTACATATGCAGAGGTTTTCAACAAAAACATACCTAAACAAACGAGACCTCTGAAGCAAAACCACACACATGCACATCACAACCCACAGCACCAGACACCACACATAAGACACACGCCTGTGTCTCACAGCCTCTAAGGCCCAGCCACAGACCCAACATACTAGTTATAGGAGACTCTATCATGTGATACACAGATGTGCCCCTCACCAGTCTAGACAAGGAGAAAGTCATGGTAAGTTGCTTGTTAGATGCTAGAATCTGCCATATCATGCCCGCACTCAAGTCTCTTAACAACAGGTACTGTTGTGACTTTGTCATAATCCATGTTGGTGTGAATGACTTGAGATGCGCCTCTCTGGACTAAGTGAAGAGATACATGATTGAGCTCGCTGAATATATGTCCCAGGCATGTATGTTCCCAGCCTTAAGCAGCATCCTTCCATCACCCAGAATGATGCCTCAATACAAACAGAAAATGATTGACTTTAACAATTGGATTAGTTTCTGGTGTCATTCCAAGGGGATCCAGTGCTTGACAGTTTAGAGGACATGACTGACAGACCATGATGCTTTGCCAGAGATGGCCTTCATCTGTCTGCCCTAGGCTTCAGGCTTCTGGCAAAGGCTCTTGCTTCCCCAATAGTGTCTTTTTTAGGCAAAGTCATGAGCACAAAATTACTAATGTGAAAAATTCTTCTAAACAAAATTTAAAGGTTATGCTGCTAAATGCTAGGAGTCTCAGCATGAAACTACACTCATTGCAAGCATTCCACACCCTGGAGGATGCTGAAATTTGAGCAGTCACTAAACCTGGTTCAAAGCTGCAGAGAGCACCCCAGCCTTACATGTTTACTCATCCTACCATACTTTCAGACCTCAAACAGAAGGCTACAAAGCCAAAGCAGGTGGAGTTTCCCTATTTATCAAAGGCATAAAATCCTGCAGGCTGGTCAGACAGTATGATGCACAGCAAACACTCCAAGTGCAGTTAACTGTTGACCAGACACCTGTTCAAATAATAGTTTATTTATTTATTTATTTATATTTGTTGACCGGGAGTGCCTGACTGGACGTAGGCCCGGGTAGAAAAGCTCCACAGATAAAATAAACAGACAGTAGTTACATTGGATTACATAGCGATTAACAATTTACATAGCAATTACATACAACATATTTAGTTAACATAGTTAGCTACAGACTCCCAACCATGACTTAGGAAGGCCACTCTACCTCTCTGGACTTATTTGAATCCATCAAGATTCAACCATCTACCCTGATCCTGGTGACTTTAACTACTCAAATATAGAGGGGAAGACCTATTTTAGTCCAAACGTGAACGCCCAGAGATTCCTTGACTTCGTCAATGCTAATTCATTGGATCAGCTGATCGACACCGCCATGAGAGGTGAAAATATCCTGGACCTTGTACTAACCAACATGAGTAGCCACTGTAGCACCCTTACAGTGTCATACTCCTTAGTAAGATCTGACCATAAAGCGATCACTTTTGAAGTCACTGTCTCCCCTGACCCCTCCTCTTGTCAGGTTCAAACAAAAAAAATTACAAAGCTGACTACAATCTCCTGAGAACAGGTATAAGTAGCTTCACAGCCACCATCCCTTCAGTTGGAATTACACCAAAAAACTATATGAGCACCTACATAGCTGTATAGACACAGCAGTACATGACAGGACCAAATCACCTTCCTCAAGGAAGAGTAAACCTGGCTGGTGGACAGCAGCAATAAACAAACTCTATAATAAAAAGAAAGAATTGCTGTCCAGGACTAAGAAGGACCAGATGCCAAGTTGCAATAATCTCTATTTTGTCTGAACAAGCAAATAAGGTCACTGGTGAAATCCTCTAAGGCTAATTTTGAGTTCAAATTGGCCACATCCACTAAGGACAATCACAAAGCCTTCTTCACATATGTCCACAATCTCAAAGTTAACACCCAAATCTTCTCTGAACTTGTGGTCAAGAACACCACATGCACAAAAGCCATAGATATAGCCAACCTGCTGGCAGACAGGTTCAGTGAAAACTTCACCCCATCTGTAAACCAGGACATCCCCAGCACCTGACTCCTCCCCTCATCACCAGGGAGCAGGTCTTTAATGTACTCCCAAAGGCAAAAAATACAGTCTCCATGGGACCTGGCAACATCCCTGGCAGTGTCCTATATGAACTCAGGCATGAGCTCTCAGCTCCATTAGACATATTATTCAACCAAAGCCTGAACACCTGCTTCATCCTAGCCAAATAGAGGACAGCCACTATCAGCCCTCTGCACTAAGGTGGAGCATCCACTGCCAAGGCAATTATATGCCCATCAGCCTAACTAGCCTGATCTGCAAGATCATACCACTTGGATTTTATTAATCCTGGGGTTCACCATCAATCTCAAGAAGTCGGTGCTTATGCCCTCCCAAGGTCATATTTTTCTTGGTTGCAGGATTCAGACCATTTCCATGTTGGCCTCTTTTCCTGGTCCCAGTGTTTTGTCTCTGACAACCTTCTTCCTGTCTCTTCTTTCTCTGTTCTGTATCACCATCTGGGAATTTCCTAAGATTTTGGCATTTATGGCTTCCACCATTCCCATGCTTCCTCTTGCCAAGGGCATTTCAGTCATACCTCAGTTTGGTGTGGCTTCAACATTTCCACCCCCTAGATGTCCCTATTCATTTGCCTCTTGTCTCATACTTGGGCTTCTGTGGTAGATTCAGGAAATGTTTCTCAATACGCGAGTACCCTTTTATACTCTAGTTCCCACGCAAGAACTGTGCATGGATGCTGCACATCTGAGGTGGTGCACTTCTTCTGAAAATTCATGGCCTCGGAATTCTTCATCAGAGGTCAGGTCATAGCAATGCTAAAGAGAGGAGGGCTCTGATTCTGGCTCTAAAGGCCTTTCTTTACTTTTTGCTCCATAGCCCCATGAAAACCTTCACAGACAATACCACTGTGATGTGGTACATCAACAAGCAGGGGGGTACAAGGACTTATCTTCTTTACAGACAAATTCTTCAGGCCTGGGATCTAGCTGTCAGTTATCAGGTGATTCTTCAGGCAGTTTACATTCCTTCAGTGCACAGTCTAGTGGCAGACTCTCTGAGCAAGTCCAGAACACAGAATCATGAATGGATGCTTCACAAAGATGTGTTCCTGGACATCATCCATTGGTGGGGTATTCCTCAGATGGATCTTTTTGCCTCCACTCTGAACAGACAACTTCCTCTATTATACTTGATGGTTCCAAGTCCTCTGACTTGAAAAGGGGGCGCCATGCCTTTTTGTTGGAAGGGAATGTTTCTGTATGATTTTCCTCCCCTTCCTCTCCTGTCAAGACTTCTGCACAAGATCAAGCAGAACTCTCTCAAAATCTTGCTGGTAACTACCTTTTGACCCAGGTAGTACTGGTGCCCTCTTCTTTTCCATATGGCCATGGGCAATCACCACAAGTTACCTCAATGGATAGATCTTTTCACACAAAACAAGGGATCTCTTATCCATCCTCACCTGTCCACTCTTCAAATGACATGTGGATGATAGGGTTTTGATTCCTTTTAGACAACTCAGTTCTTAGGACATGTTTTGGGTTTTGCAGGAGGCCAGGGAACCCTCTACCAGAAAATCATATACGTCTAAATGGAAAATATTTTCTTGTTGCTACTCTTGCCATCAATATCTCTTCATATTAGTAGTTTATCTGCTTTTCGCTTGTGTGATCTAAAGCAACAAACCAAGTCATGTCCCAAGAAACAGTGTAAAAAACAATCAATGAAAATCAAAGACATCCAAAAAACAGTGTAAAAAACAATCAATAAAAACCAAAGACATCCAAAAAACAGTGTAAAAAAACAATCAATGAAAACCAAAGACATCCAAAATAAAGTGTAAAAAGCAATCAATGAAAACCAAAGACATCCAAAAAACAGTGTAAAAAAACAATCAATGAAAACAAAGCCATGGAAGCTCAGGGGACAAAGCTCAGAAAAAAATTAAAAATATTTTTCATTTTCATTTTTGGCTGAGCTTTTTCCTCTGACTTCCATTGGTTTTGGTTTTTATTTGTGTGATTTGCTCCATGGTGGCTTGACATATTCTTCAGTTAAGGCTCACCTGTCAGTTATCTGTACTTGTCTGTCCTTGCACCCTCATTTGGCCTCTTACTTGAGGTGAAGTAATTCCTGAAAGGCATCCTTCACATCAGACCCACTACAAAGTCCATGCCTCCTTCATGGGACCTCAGTATACTCTTGGTCCTTTTGAAACTGCTAGTTCAGCATCTTTGCAATTTTGTACTTGAAAGAACATTTTGCTGTTGGATCTTACTTCTGCCAAGAGAGTTTTTAAACTTCATGCTCTGATGGCATCTACTCCCTTTTTGATTTTTCCTAGGGACAAGGGTGTCTCTGCATATACATCCTTCTCTTATGTTCAAGATGGTTACTGAGTAGTCCCTTAAGCAGTCTATTCAACTAACTTCCTTTTTTTCTTTTCCATAGTCTGCCAGTGAGAAGGTTCGCCACATATGAGACTTGCAAAGGCAGCCCAGATACTATTTGGCTAAAATAAAGGTTATTCACAAATCTGAGAACCTTTTTGTTTTTTTCATCCCAGGACATTGGGTTTAGCTGACTTCAAGCAAACCATCTCCTTCTGGATCTCTAAGGTCATTTTCTTTTGTTATTCCTTCCAAGGCATAATGTCTTTCTTCATTTTTAAAGGGACATACTTCTAGGGAAGTTGCTTTTCTGGTGCCCTTTCAAGGGTTTGCACATCCATTCCATCACTGAAGCTGCTACTTTGACCTGTGCTCATACTTTTACTAAGCATTACGGGTTTCTCTGTGCCTTCCTCCTCCCTTAGTTCTTGTACTCTCCTTTCTGTGAAGAATATTGCAACAGTAATATGGAAGGACATAGTATAGCTGTGTAAAGCCTTACCATAACAGTAGATGTCCTTCTCCTCATTGTTGCAGTATTCAGTTCCTCCCTCCTTCCCCCTTTGTTATGACTCTTCCCCCTGTCTTTTGTGAATCTCCTGGCTGAGGGGCTTTCTTTTCCTTTCCCTTCTGAACGTCTTTCTTCTGGATGTACATGTTCCATGTTATACTTGGGGCATCGGTTTGTCCCCCTGCAGCAATTCATTTTTGAGTATTTGTATATATACTTCCCCTTTATGCCCTATGTCCTATATGAGGAGCATACTTGTGACATACAGCATCTATAAAATTTAAAGGCTTTGGTATACAGGCTGTGAGTACTTCTCTGTCTGAGCCAGCAGATCATGACTTCTATTCTCGTGGCACACTTGGGGTCCAGCTGTACTATTGTGCTGCTGCTACAGTTCCCCAATTCTAACTCTGATGCCTTAAAACACTTAAAGGGGCATTGTGATGGTGTACGTCATCCTTCACCTTAAAGGGGCATTGTGATGGTGTATGCCATGCCTTAAAACACTTTAAAGGGGCATTCTGCTGGTGTATACCATGCCTTAAAGCACTTAAAGGGGTATTGTGCAGATGTACACCATTCTTCACTTTAAAAGGGCATTGTTCTGGTGTATGCCATGCCTTAAAACATTTTAAAGGGGCACTGTGCTAATACACGCCATGCTTCACATTAAAGGGCATTATGCTCGTCTATGCAATGCTTTAAAACATTTTAAAGGGGCATTGTGCTAATGTATACCATACCTTAAAGCACTTAAAGGGGCATTGTGCAGATGTATGCCATTCTTCATTTTAAAAGGGCATTGTTCTGGTGTATACCATGCCTTAAAGCACTTAAAGGGGCATTGTGCAGATGTATGCCATTCTTCATTTTAAAAGGGCATTGTTCTGGTGTATACCATGCCTTAAAGCACTTAAAGGGGCATTGTGCAGATGTATGCCATTCTTCATTTTAAAAGGGCATTGTTCTGGTGTATACCATGCCTTAAAACATTTTAAAGGGGCACTGTGCTAATGTATGCCATGCTTCACGTTAAAGGGGCATTGTGCTGGTGTATACCATGCCTTAAATCATTTGAAAGGGGTGTATGCTGTAGTCCTTTCTCTGAAATTCACAGTGCACAACGGCATTTTGGGGGAAGTGTAGTATGCTGCAGATTCTGCAAAATGTTATCCTGATGCTAACTCACCTTCCTGGTGTTCCTAAAGTTTATATATTACGGAATATTTACATAGAAGTTTTTAACTGTTTGTAAAAATTAATGGTAAATAATAAGCAATAAGGTTCTTTTCACCAGTTCTAACTGTTCCTGGTGAATGGATTGTACTTTTTTTTGCTACTTAAAACATATTTCCATTTTTCCTCAGACTGTGATTTTCTTTAAATCAAAATTCTTTGTTTAGGCCTTAGATATGAAACCTTTAATCTGTAGCTGCATCGTAGAAGCACTGCTTATCTAAACAAATGCAATTAAGCATTGAGACTGTTGTACGTCTGTTATGTCTTTTTTTTTTTTTTTTTTTTTTTTTGCATTTAAGGCCTTTAAGTGTTAATCTCAGAAACATTGCCCTCTTGTATTGAGTCATCTATACATTACACTTTTTTTAAATATATCCCTTGGGATTACAATATTTAAGCTGCTTTTTCTTCTATTTTGTTGCATATCTTTTGCATATGTTATAATATTAACACATGGTAACTAAATTCCACTGTTAAATTCTGAAATCAAGCATAACTATGGCAAGAAAGAGTACATTGTGTTATGTTGCACCTTGTACATACTTTTAAAATGCTTATTTCCTTTATATGTATGTGCTGTAGAACACAGCCAAGCACAATTTCTGCCATCTCTGTGGAGCAGTATAGTTAGAAAGTTTGGCTTAATTTTTAAGCATGTTGTTAATATTATCAAACTTTTCATCATTCCAGGATATTCCACTGATAATTGCAAACTGATCCAAAAGCTTTATGCTGTATGCCAGAAAATCAATTACATTTTAAATAATTACCTTCCAAATGACTGGAATATGCTCTCTAACATTAGTTTTAAACATACAGGCACTGATACTTGGAACTGCCTAATGAAAAGAATGTGCCCCAAATGCATAATTAAGTCCACTGGTTATACAAGTGAAACAAACAAAATCACCACTTGTTCCATTGTGCTATGATGACATAGGATGAACTCCATAATTCCAAATATTTTTAAGGAAAACAAAGATGTCTGTGGGTGCTTGGATCATTATTTACTTAAGTGCACTTTTACAGCTAAAACACCTTCATCATTTTATGTAATTAACTGGCCAACAAAATAATAATAATAATATAAATAATATAATATAATAACATAAATAATAATAATAAAAATAATAATAGACTAATGGTGAATGTGGAAGAGAGGTGAAGAAGAGAGTACAGGCAGGATGAAATGGGTGGAGAAGAGTGTCAGGAGTGATTTGTGACAGACGGGTACCAGTAAGAGTGAAAGGGAAGGACTACAAGAGGGTAGTGAGACCAGCTATGTTATATGGGTTGGAGACAGTGGCATTGACAAAAAGGCATGAGTCAGAGCTGGATGTGGCAGAGTTAAAGATGTTAAGATTTGCACTCAGTGTGACTAGGATGGATAGGATTAGGAATCAGTATATTAGAGGGTCAGCTCATGTTGGACAGTTTGGAGATAAAGCAAGAGAGACTAGATTGCGTTGGTTTGGACATGTGCTGAGGAGGGATGATGTGTATATTGGGAAAAAGATGCTAAGGATGGAGCTGCCAGGTAAGAGGAAAAGAGGAAGGCCTAAGATAAGGTTTATGGACGTGGTGAGAGAGGACATACAGGCAGTTGGTGTGACAGAGCAAGATGCAGAGGATAGGAAGAAATGGAAAGAGATGATCCACTGTGGCAACCCCTAACGGGAAAAGCTGAAAGATGATGATGAACTGGCCAACAAAATCATGTTTGACTGCCTAACTTACAGGCAAAAATTCAGAAGAAGCAAACAAATCACTTGTGTTTGCCTTAATTTCTTAACTCTAGCGGAATCAATTTCTTTGGTAAACAAACTACTGAGGATCAAAAGTAAGCAAAAATGAAATTCGTACAGATTCTACTGTGTTACAGTCATAATGTCAACACTTCAGGAATGAGTCATCATCATCTTCTTTCAGCTGTTCCAGTTAGGGGTCGCCACAGTGGATCATCTGTTTCCATTTCTTCCTGTCCTCTGCATCTTGCTCTGTCACATCAACCACCTGCATGTCCTCAATCACCACATCCATAAACCATATCTTAGGTCTTCCTCTTTTCCTATTACCTGGTAGCTTCATCCTTAGCATCTTTTTCCCAATATACCCAGCATCCCTCCTCAGCACATGTCGAAACCAACGCAATCTAGTCTCTCTTGCTTTGTCTCCAAACTGTCCAACATGAGCTGACCCTCTAATATACTGATTCCTAATTCTATCCATTCTAGCCACACTGAGTGCAAATCTTAACATCTTTAACTCTGTCACATCCAGCTCTAACTCCTGCCTTTTTGTCAATGCCACTGTCTCCAACCCATATAACATAGCTGGTCTCACTACCCTCTTGTAGACATTCCATTTCACTCTTACTGGTACTCGTCTGTCACAAATCACTCCTGACACTCTTCTCCACCCAAACTTCAGGAATGACTGAGCTCTGGAAAAAAAAATTCAAGTGCAAAGATAATCACCCCAGAGGTCAGACACTGCTAGTGATATCACAGTTGTCTATTATAAAAAATAAAAGTATCCTAGGAATTATGGAATGATAATGTCCAACCTCATATTTTTTATCTATGACTGGAACATTGTGTTAATATACAATAAACATATAGTGCATGGAGAGTGGTGATTATGTTCCGAATTCTGGAAAAAGACAAATCAGTGAAATACTGCTATAGCGCGAGATTGGAATTTAACAAATGTTAAGCACCCTGTGCTTAACTTGTTAAGGTTGGATGTTGCACTAGGCAGTGAAATCTGTCAGTCCTGACCATCAAAGATAGTGTCAGAATAAAAAAAAAATGGATTTGTTTTTACCTGTTGTCTGTACTGGTAATGTGTCCCACATTTCCTCTCATAAACTTAGAAATTAGTTAAAAAAAGAGGATATGTGTTCATCTACATTTTTTCAGAATACAGGATTGAAAATCACATGTATATAATTATTTAGTGATTTCAATTCTCCGAGTTTTGTCCAAAAACCACATATTTTGAGTTACAGACCAAACATATGAGGCAAAAATCTACACATTCTGCCAAAATCTGGACATTTGAGAGGGATGGCAAGGTGAGTGTAAACGTAAAGGACTGTGTTGCACTGTCTTCCTGAGAGCACTCATTAAGTGCTTTATGACTCTGAAAGCTGGCAAAACATGTAGAGCTTTTCTTCCATTTTTATGTAACTATTAGTACATGGAACAGATAAAGCTGTACGCACTACAAAAAATGATGGCTATTTCCTTGATCACAACCTTTGTGTCTTTGACATGGATGCCAAGATTCACATCTCAACCCTCTCTCTCTAGGTGAACTTCTTGGCGTACATGTATCAGTCATAATAAATAGATTATGATCAGTGATCCACTCATAATCCTGTATATCTAATGCAGAAATGAATGGCATGCTGAATGGGAGCAGATGAGCAACATGGCAGGCATGTCAAAATATTTAAGGATAACCAACTCAATGATTAGTATTTATAGATTAGAAGTAAAATACTGTCATCATATACTTCCATCAATCATTTTTAAGTGTCCCCCTTATCTAGTTAAGAATCAATGGAAGGTATCTCATTTCCTTGCAAGCAGATGGTATAATACAGGAATCAATAATTATTGATGCATTAGTTGTCCATTGAAGAACTCGCTCTGTCTCTGTCTCACACGCACCATGCAGAAAATACATTTAGGGCAATATAACACTAGCATTCACCTACATGCATGTCTGTATGTGTTCAGTGTGAGGGAGAAAACCAAAGCTCTTGGTTAAAACTCATGTTAGTAAAAGGTGAGAATGTATGTTTTTCCTAAGAGGCTTCCCAGTCAGGTAACAAACTAGAGATCCTGGTGTTGTGAGGCAAAAAGGCTAATTGTTGCACATCTGTGCCACCTGCTGCATTGAATATTCAAAAAAATTGCTTTATGATTTATCAGTATTCTCCATAAACAAGGCAAGGATGAATCTTAAATGGAGCTGATTGTTTTGGCAAAGTATTACAGTGAACGTGTTGGGCTGTTTTTGAGATTAAAGAGAACCAATCAATGCTTTACAAAGCTTGGTCTAGGATCAGAAGCTTGTGGCTAGGGACTGGTCGACCTTTTACAATTTCTGGGAGATCTTTGTCATTTTAAAAGACCAGTGGGAGAGAGCAGGGCAGTGATTTCTTAGTAGGTTAGGAAGAATAGAAATGCTGGAACGACGGTATCCCATATTTGTAATATTGAGATGTAGAGTAGTATTGTCTGCTAACATATGGTTTAGCCTGGGTCTTGTTCAAGGTTATTTAGTAATATATATTCTTTGAGTTGAGTAGTTTCTGCACCTGATGCATTTACATTGATGTCACCTGATATAATAATATTGTTATGGAATCCATATGGGAAGACATTATGCAGGGTATCTTTTATGATTTTTATGGAGGAGGGTGGGGGAGTGTATATTACAGAAGCAGTTAGGCGTGTAGGATTTCCTATGGTGAGGTTAGCTGTTGTACTGTTAAGAGCTCTGCCATTATTTTGAGAACTGGGGAAATGAAGAATATCTAATAAAGATTTTTTTTTTCAATAATAAGTATGATGCCCCCTCCTGATCTACTACCAAGCCTGTTGTTGTAGAGGATATTATAGTTAGATTTTATAAAAATGAAGGTCAGATATTGTCTCTGACTGCAGGAACTTGTGTTTTATGTCCTCCTTAAGATATCATGTATCTGACTTGGCTCCTGGTGCCAATCCAATGTCCATGCCAGGCTGACCTTTAAGCTTTAACAAAAGTGTACTACAGTCACGCAAAATTTTTCAGGGAGATTACTTCAAGCCAGTTATTTGATTTTGTAAACTGAACTAGAACCATTTCTGATTCTTTGAGCTTCATGGTTGTTGATTATTTTTCATCTTGTTGCATTCTATAAAGTTTTATATGTGTATATATATATATATATATATATATATATATATATATATATATATATATATATATACACACACCTATAAATATAGATATCTCAGAATCTGCAGATGCAAACATAATGGTAACTACATTTTTATTATTTTCATTTTTATATTTTATCCAGTTGTTGCTAGTATCGACGATTGTACTTTTTTAAGTACTATTATATATTTGAAAAAAATATATACTTAGTAACTTGGAAGCAATCCAAGATTAGCATGCAGGATTGCTTTGTTTGTAACCAAAATATAGATAATGGGAAATGTGTAACTCATTGCTAGGTACCACTAGAAAAAAAATCCAAAACAAATATCTTCATTTGGTAGCTTTGTCCTGCACCATCTTATAATATCAAAAACTCTGTGTGAAAATCTTCAGAAAGATGGTAATCCCTAAGGAAATGAAGTGATTTTGTGTAAATAAAAATATTCATTTGTCTATACTGGAATATAAAGCAGGAAAATGTATGAGATTCCAAATATAAGCAGTAATTTTAAGTTGTTAATTAGTCTGATCACCTATCATTTTGTAAAACATGAATGTATAATGGTTGGAAGAAAAAAGCACCTTTATAGAGGATACCACTGCTCTGGAACAGACTCCTTATCCATGCAAAACAAAGTTCATCCCTCTCTATATTCAAATGCAACTTGGATCTGTGGATGGGAAACATTAAATTTATCCTAGGACTGCCCCCTGTACACCTACTAGACAGCAGCAGCTCCTAAACACTTCATCCCCTGCATGGGTCCCTTCTAATTATCTGTGGTATGATCAGTTATTTTCAATGGAATGGATTAATTTGAGGACAAAAAGAGAAATTGGTTAGGCTTAAAATGGCCCACAAGGGCAGCTAGCCTAGTGCTTACCCGTGAGTCAATGATAGAACTTGATCATAACAGAGTAACCTTTGTTGCTGTTGTCCTCCAATGTTGTGGTAGAGTTTTCACCTTGAAAAGTTAACTAGACATGCACCAGAATAAATATGTGACCAGACTTCTCAAGGAGGACCAGTTTTGCAAAAAAAAAAAAAGGTTTTCTCTGAATTGTAAGTTTGATATTCATGTCTCTTAGAACAAGAAGCTATTGAAATTGCAGTATACATACTCTGTTTTCAGAAAATGTTTATTCTGTCTTAGAATAGATAGCATTATTTAAGATGTGGTCTGAAACAGAGAAATGAAGCATCTAGTGCCAAGAGCTAAACATAATGTTAAGCTAGCACCAGCAACATGATTGCATAGCTCGAGAAGCATTAGGTTCATATGTAAGTACCAGACTAGCTGCCTTGTGGTTCATTTTATGCCCAGCCAATTTCCTTTTGTTGTGCTCGAGATAACCTATCCCATTTGCTTATAGACTGGCCTTACACATCTATCCACTAGCTCTAATAAGAATAATTGGGATCATACCATAGATACTTTGAGGGGACCCATGCGTGGGATAAAGCATTTAGGAGCTAGCTACCTTGGTCCATTACTAGTACAAGGGACACTCCTAGGGAAAATGTTCTGTTTCCTGTCCATAGATCTAAATTGCTCTTGAATATGCATAAAGATGAACTTTATTTTATGTGTATGGGGAGTCTGTTCCACAGCAGCTGTATCCTATGCAAGGTATACCTGTCTCTCCAAATAGTTCTGTTGATGTTGCAGAAGAGGTTTAGATCCCTAAACAGAGTATTTTTGATGCCTTTGGACTTGCTGATGTACAGTAAATCCATCAGTAATGCATCAGAGGATATCTTGTATGCCAGACCCAGGTCACCTCTTAGCAGTTTGTAGGATAATGAGCACTGTGACAGAGCTTTGAGTTTGCCCAGGTAAGACATGTTGTTTAGGCCTTGCATCCTTTTAGTAAGGTATCTCTTATATGCGACATTCCAGTTGTTGCATGTGTCTTGAAAGATAATACCAAAGGGGGGATTATATTCAATGATCTACCTAATGGGGGACAAGTAAAGGAGGAGGACGATTACATCCCTAGATCTAAACACAATCTCTTTGTTTTAGATCTAAACACAATCTCTTTGTTTTAGATCTAAACACAATCTCTTTGTTTTAGATCTAAACACAATCTCTTTGTTTATAGGCTGTGCAGTATAGAAGGATTTTCTTACAACACATGTTGATCAAAAGTTAAATCACTGTCCACATAAGTTCCCAAATCCTGAGCAACTGGGTCAACTCTTAGGGGCGTATTGTCAATGTGGTAGTTCCCTGGGACAGATGACTTCTTAAAGGATACAATATTGCATTGTTTGGCATTTAATTTCAGTCCATTATTTTTGTCACCACTTATTTATTTGAGACAAACCTCCTTGCAGGATGGTAAAGTCATTTGGGGATTAAATGACTGCACCTAGCTTGTAGTCATTCAGAGCCATTTGGAAATGGCTCTTACCTCAGAAAAGTAGATGCCAAGCAGGAGAGGTCCCAGCACAGAACCCTGATAGACTCTACTGCTGACTGGTCTGTGGAGGTAATGTCCTCTGTTCTGATTATCTGCATCCTATCTGTGAGCCACTTGGCAATACAGTGGTTGACACAGGGATTTATTCCCAGTTTTAGTTTTTCTACTATACCTAAGTGAGGAATTGTGTCAAAAGATTTGTCCATGTAAAGGTATGTAGTGTGTACCATTTTGCTTTCATCCATTGCTTTGGTGGCCTTTTTAAAAAAATCCACCAGGTTGAGTAAGCATGACCTGTCCTTGACAAATCCAAACTGAAATGGGTCCAGTGTTTGGAAGTTTGTTATGTCCTGTTTGATTAATTCCATGATAAATCTTTCCATGGCTTTGCATATGAGGCTGGTCAGACTTATGAGTCTTTCATTGCCTGCATATTTGGAAGGTCCTTCTTTCTGTATGAGAATGACTGTAGCTGTTCTGCATTCACTTGGTACAAAACCTGTATAGAGGCTGAGTCTGAACAGTGTTAAAATTGTGGATGAATTATGCTTCATGCTATTTAAGATGCATCCAAGGATTTTGTCAGGACCCAACAATGCAGTGTTTTTAACTACTGGTAGCAATTTTAGGAGTTGCTCTTGTGTGATAATGGTAGGTGAGCCAGTTTCAGGTATATCTTGAGGCTAAAAGAGATGGCTATAACGCTCATAAAATTAACTACTCAATATAACGCTGTAAAACATGATGCAAACTTTATACCAGCATGAGGCAAATAGCTAAAACTCTGTTTTGCACATATCCATGTCAAGCAGCAAAAGCTTGTAGCATTTAAGTGTACAAACATGTAGTTTAGAGGCACGTCTAACCACAATTTTTGACACAACAAACACCTAAAACAACAAGCATTTATGTTAAGCGGTACTTTGCATAGCACCATTCATTTCTGTATGCCCTCCTTTTTCTTCAGTAATACTGTAGTACTTACGCCCTTTCAAGATAGTGCAAGTTTACTGCAATTATATATCTCTTGCAGATGTACCTGAGTTTGAAAAAGGACTTGCAGACTTGAGCTTATTAGCTATGAGGGTCAACATTTTTAGGATTTGCGATTGCTGTATGAAATCATCTGCAAAAGTAAAAAAAAAATATTTCTTAATGAATTTGAAGAATAGGACCTTACAATGGAGTGACTGTAGCAGACTGATCAAATAAACAGCTGAAAGAGATGCTAATATAAACTTTTGCTAAAAATTCTTAAGATAAGTCAGTCCAGCATTTAGTATGAAATCATTTTTTTTCTATTTGTGACTGTGCATTAACAATTCTTATAATTTATTTGCTTTTCTGCAATCTCAGCCACCTCTAGTTATCTTTCTATATCTGAACGAACAAAGAGTGAATCTGGCAGAGTTTACACAGCTGATGAACTGTTCAGTTGTGATATGTTTGACTGAAGTTCGCTTGTATGCATGAGTGAAATTTTCTGTAAAAAATCTTCATTTCTAGCACATGTGAAGACAGTTTGCTTTCATGGGGATAGTGTACCCCTGATTTCTGCATGCAGGTAGTTTTGCACATAAACTTCAGTTAAAATAATCAGTTCTAGGTTCACTATACCTTTGGGTAGAGGAGAACAATTCCCTTGAAATGACTGCAGTAGATGTTATATCTCTTAAATGCACTACCTGCTAACTATAGGAAGTTGTCTGTCATGTGATATACTTTCTAGTCTGGGTAAAATACGTATGGGGGACTGTAACTTACCCACTGTAACTGCTGTAAATGGAGCATTTTGGGCAGAGAGCTAGGGATTGAATTATATCATGAGTGCAGAAAATGTATTTTATACAGTTTCTCTGTTTAGAGATAAAAAGGTATAATATGTTGTTGGAAAAAATAACCATCTACAAGTTACAACCAAAAGAAATTTTCTTGCAAAGCAGTTAATTAAAAAATCTGGAAGTGGTGGATCCAGAAATTCAGTTTTGCCTTCACTGTGTATGAAAGCTGAGAAGCTTGAGCAAGGATGCATCACCTTTTTGCATGTCGGTAAGGAAGAAGTCTTGAAGACATTTAAAGTGTATATCATTGTTGGAGGAGAAAGGCAAAGTAAGGGGAAAAACATTGAAAAATAAGTGCTGATGCAGTGTAAGAGACATGGATATGAAAGACAGTCATGTGGCGCATTTGAAGTGAAAGCCCACATACTTTCTGTGCATTTAAATGGGTTTTTTTAGAAGCTTTTGTGCAAAGAACCATTTTTGAAGATCAGTAAATAGAAAAGAAGGAAAGAAATGAGTTTCCAAAGGAATTTGCATATTGTTGAACTGAAACATGAAAAACCTATCCAATTTCCGGGTGCTGTTAAAATGAAGAGAGATGGCATCAAAAAGTCTGCAAATTCATCAGATGCAGTAAGACAAGACAGACTGCTGCCAAGAAATGATAATAAGAAGTGAAATGAGCATTTTATAACAGGAAAAGATGCAGATTGTAATATTTTATCGGAAAGTACTTTAAAAAAATTGGTAATAAAGAAGACAGAAGAGGAGTTGTAGGCATGTTGGTTGGGACTCAGAGATGTGTTGCACTTGTGTGACACAGGAAGTCATTAATATCCAAAGCATGAGAGGCACAGAAGGGGAGTTATAGGCATGTTGGTTGGGACTCAGAGATGTGTTGCACTTGTGTGACACAGGAAGTCATTAATATCCAAAGCATGAGAGGCACAGAAGAGGATTTATAGGCATGTTGGTTGGGACTCAGAGATGTGTTGCACTTGCGTGACACAGGAAGTCATTAATATCCAAAGCATGAGAGGCACAGAAGAGGATTTATAGGCATGTTGGTTGGGACTCAGAGATGTGTTGCACTTGTGTGACACAGGAAGTCATTAATATCCAAAGCATGAGAGGCACAGAAGGAGATATAGGCATGTTGGTTGGGACTCAGAGATGTGTTGCACTTGTGTGACACAGGAAGTTATTAATATCCGAAGCATGACAGGCATCACTTGAATGGCTACCTTCTTCAGGATATCTAAGTGAACAACACAACTATGCATATCGACAATCCTTTCAGTCAAGCTTGCAATACACAATCTATAAAATGTTGTGTACTGACAACATTTTCTGTGATTTTGTATAAGAATCACAAATGTGGACTTACAGACTGAAATTAGAAGAGTGCCTGTAATAAATTGGCTGCATATACCAACAAGTCCCACAGGTTCTCTCCCATTGTACCACCTTACTCAAGGGCTAACCAACTCTGCCACTGCTCTTAACCCAATATTTGCAATAATGTTACAAAAAACCCTTTTCCTTATATTACCACTACCCAAGACACTTACACATGTTTGACATCCAGTCATTACTTTAACTTTAAAGCACAAACACTCAAATACACACCTAACCCTAATGCTGAAACTTTAGTATATGCAAAATGTATTCATTATCAAAAAAAAAAAAAGGCTTGTCTTCACACAACACAGGAAACATTAATATCCCTGTACATCAACATTTCCTGCCGTTACACACAACTACCATTGATTAAAATAAAATCACCCACATCTGTATATCTATGTGTGTGTGTGTATATACATATATATATATATATATATATATATATATATATATATATATATATATATATATATATATATATATATATATATATATATATATATATATATATATATATATATATATAATATAATATATGGGTTTACTTTTAAAGCTCAAAGTTTTAAAACTTCAAATTTATTATGGTCAACACCATACGATCAAGTTTTGAAACTTCAAAACTTTGAAAAAAAAAATAAAAACATTTTTTTTATTTTACATTCTTGCAGGGGGGTTAAGCCCCCCATGCACCCCCCTAAGCCCCTTCTAATTAAATATACCAACTCTTTGATCACACTACAGCAAGATAAAGGGTAAATTTCTCATTCTGCACTGGACTATGATCTCCATTTAAACAGTTTGAAGTTTCAAAACTTCAATATTATGGTCTTGACCATAAGAAATTCAAATATTTGAAACTCCAAGCTTTAAAAGTAGAGCCATAAGTATGTGTGTGTGTGTGTGTGTGTGTGTGTGTGTGTGTGTGTGTGTGTGTGTGTGTGTGTGTGTGTGTGTGTGTGTGTGTGTGTGTGTGTGTGTATATATATATATATATAAGTGTATTTATGTATGTGTGTAGACACACAGCACACACACACAAAGCTATTAATTCTTTGCTATAGGAGGTTGCATATTATCAGTGCACTTTCTAGAAAGCTGTCTGACTGCATAGTTAATGGAAGATACACAGCCACAATGCTTGTGTTCCTTGTAGAGTATTATGATAAACATCCTTGTAAAGCCATAGGAAGGGTTGAGTGAAATTGTTGCTGCCCAGGCTGCATTGACATGTACATCTTGAAATAAATTAATATTGGCCGTGTATTCTTCCAACTTCAAGCTTTGCAATTGTCAAATTGAGAGTAATCCCTTAAGGCTTATATCACAATATACATTAATGGACTCTGTAAAAATGGCTGCACCTCATTTTCCTTTTGTTTTGTAGAGCTGATTTACTATGCGGTAACTGTATATTCTTATTCTCTGATGTTCTTCATTGCAGTGGTGGTGCTTGAAGGATAATTATAGCTGTTTTCAATATTTTGTCACTCTAGATCCTGTCACTGTGTTGTTCAGCTAAATAATATTTAGTGCTAATATAATTATAATGAATACTCTCTCAGTATATGAAGAACATTCCGGATGTGAACATATGTATGCTACCAAGACAGAAAGCTAAATGCAACCATCAACAGTAAATGTAAAAATTTGTGTCAAGGTATACCTCCATTTTAGCACATGAAGCATATATATAGTTATAGAACTCCATAACATATTCTAACATAATAGCAGTGTGGTACAGACAAAAGCTGTATCAAGGTAGTAAGCTAATCACATGGTCTTAGGCCAGAACATTTCTAAAACACGTGCCTGCATTAATAAAACACATAGCTTCATATTACGAGTCTCACCACCAATAAATTAATGGAGCTCATTCTAGAAATTCTCTTTGAAAAAAGCAGGAAACTGGTTGCCTATTAAAATAATTATATTTGAATATAACTAAAATATATGCTGTCTATCTTTATACAAAATTTCCTGTAAAAGTACTTATGTTCAATATCTTGTGATTGGAACTTAAAAAGTAAAATATAAACTGTGGTCTGACTTACCTGAAAAAACTGCATGCAAATTCATCACATAAGCATATTTGTTCACCTAGAGCAGTCATATTGGGAGATGTAGATGTTAAGATCTCAAGAAAATAATGCTTTACCTAAATAAGTAAGAAACTGCCCAGTACTAAACATTATCAAAATAGCTTATATTTTTCATAATACTGATGTTTGATCTTGCCATGACTTGGGAAGAGTCTTTGATGGACTGGATTCTTCAGAGAATATCAGTAATTTATAGAAAGTAGAAAAAGAACCATGAGTGATATTTTCAAAAGGAACGCAGTTTGTTCTCTAGATTGCTTTTCTTGAAACTTTAGAATATGAAACCATAAATTAGTTCCTAGTTTAAAGAACATAATGATCTAACGTCAGCTCTATCAGCATTTTATAATCTAATAACCCATATGCAAGATAGACTGTGTTAATTAAATGCAGAATGATTACAAGGAACCAAATTCAAAGGCTAATACCATAACTAAAACACATAATAAAATCTTATGATAAAGCCTAGGCAGGCTGGGAAAGAGCAAAACAATACTGAAAAATGATAAGACCTTCAAGATTTAAAATACATGAAAAGTGACTTAATGAAAACCCCAAATTTCAGACAACTTAAAACAGCTGATCTAAAAAAGCAGAGGTAACAATCACTGAATGCATGCAAATTCATCAAATAAGCATATTTGCTCTCCAACATAGGTAACAGAACAGTCATATTGGGAGATTTGAGCTTGAGATTTCAAGAAAATAGTGCTCTAGCTAAATAAATAGGAAAGGGTGCAGTACTGATCATTATCAAAATGGAATATATTGTCATAATACTGATGTTTGCCCTGTCAATAACTTGGGAAGACTCTTTAAATTACATTCGTCAGAGAATTTTATTAAGAGCTTATGTAAAGTGGAGAAAGAACCACGAGTGATAATATCTAAAGGAAGGCAATTTGTTCTGTAGATTGCTTTTCTTGAAACTTCAGGATTGCCTATTAGGGCTGAAGTTAGCTCTTTGGTTTTTAAACTGTCAGCGTTTTTTAATCTAATAGCCCATATACAAGATAGACTATGTTCACTAAAATCAAAATGATTATAAAGTATGAAAATTCTCTGGCTAATACCATAACTAAAACACCTGATTAAATCTTATGATAAAGCATTGGAAGGCTGGGAGAAAAAAATAAAGAAAAAACACTAAAACAATATTGAAAATTTAGATTCATGTCAAGATTTAAAATGCAATGACAGAATGAGTACTAACTTAATGAAAACCACAAATCTCAAGACAAATTAAAACAGCTGTGTTAGAATAGCCAAAGAAATTGCAGCAAACTTTAAACGCTATTCTCATTAATAAACATTTCCCTCAGAAAATAATTAAATTACTATGTTGCAAACATATTCTTTAATGAATTTCTTGATGGATTACTACTATAACATAGATTAGTGTACAATACATACATTTCAATACGTGGACTGCTATACATTATATGAAACCTTTACCTTCATATAAATTCTTAAACTGAGAGGAAGATCCCCCTGTTAGCTTTGTGCAGTACTCATACAGTATTAAGCAAATGTTCCTTCTCCAACTAATGTGTACAGCTATTACCCAACTTCTCTAACTAATGTGTACAACTACTACCCAACTACCATTATCTTTCCCTTTGAAAAAACACTTTAACAATTATCTTAGACCACATGCATGAATCCCTACAATAAATACAAGCTCTTATTTGACAAATGGTATGATTTTAGGCTGAAAAATCACTACTGCTGTTTATTCTGTAACAGACCAGGTCTTTATTAAAATGGAGCCAGTTTTTAAAACATACTGTTTATAGATTTAAGTTGTGCCATTGAAAACATAGATCATTGATGATATAACAACTGGATTAAGGGAAGTGCTACAGCAGTGTTGTGCAGTTCTGCTTCAGCTACTTGTCTCTTAGAACCCTCAGAATTATGGGTAACAGTCCTAACTCTAGCTTGAACATTTTCTTCAAATGGTTGAAGGAAGGGTCAGAACTTAGTGCAGTGTTATTATCAGTTGTTATAAATGATATACTTTGATATCTGTCTTAAACTAGCTATGTTATTTAAAAAATATACAGTGATTATTTAGGCCCTTACACCCACATTAACTTTCAAAATGCTGTGTAAGAGATGACTCCTCCCTCTGGGGCTGGATCTTCAGTAACAGCCTATCAAACAACCTACAAAAATCTATAGCAATGTTTATAGGGGTCCCTCTGAAATTAGCCTCTACTTAAAACTTGTTAGTAATACATAGAAACATATCACTACCAGATAAACCACATTACAGGGACTTTCAGATTATTGTTGATCACAATCTTTCATTCCCAGGCAGACGATTAAATAGTGATTCTGTTAATCTAGCTCTGTTTCTTACATTACACATCTAGTAATAACTGAAGCTACACATGCAATAGCTATAAATGTACTGCTTCCCAAGCAAGAATATATGCTTCCTAGTCTGCCTTGTGCTCTCTCCACACCTCATTTATGTTGCTGTCTACAGAAAAAAAGTACTTAGATGTATTCATTAGAGCCAGCTACTAATGTCAAAGGCTATCTGTTTGCTAAATTCAATCAGTTTTAATTTTTTTTGTATTGAGAACTGTAGTACTCAGGTTTTGGTGTTTGACAGGTGCTGTCTATTTCATATTAAAGATAAAACCATACCACATGGGCAAATTAAAAATTACCTGGAAGTTTTAAATTTGATTACATAAAATCACTTTTCCAGCAGAAGATGGCCTAACAGCATTTTGGATGTAACCATTTGATGCAATAAGAAATAGAAAGAGAAAACGAGGTATGACTACTGATTCCAAAGGTGTCCAGTGCTAACTGCTTTCTATGGTAATTGATTAGTAGTTGGAAATATCATTAATATATTGATTCATTATACTAAAGAACTGACCAAATAGTGAAAGAGTGAAGCAAAATCCTAGCGAGGTATTAAGAAAATGATCACATTAGCATTATTTGTGCTTCACTGCTGAGCTCTTGCATTGTTACTGTAGTAAACAGCAGTTCAGAGACATAAAAAACCTTATTAGTAACTTGTGCATAATACAAGCTCACTTAATCTGCTTACTATATATTATCTATCCATACATCCACAACCCCTTTTCCCATTTTTACTCATAGGTTTGGGGTGTCACTTCAGCAGTGATAATCATCTAGACCCAAGGTTTACATGGTTCTACATAAAGCAAACATGCTATTTTACAAACCACACTTTTTTTTTCATTTTCTCTATATTTTAAAACTTACATGTACGTTCAGTAGCCAGGTGTTTCATTTATTTATGTCTTCTTCATTGTGTTATGAACAGTGCAGACAGGTTAGACTGCAATATGTTTATCTGTGGTTTAGTTGCAATAATTAAACTGCAAGCAGGCAGCTTTTTCAACTATGTGATGCAGTTAATTTGTTATGTAAGCAAGAAGAGACAAACCTTTTATTTTCATTCAATATTTTTGTTTTACTGCTGTGTGTGATCAGGACAGACACAGGCAAAAGTGTAAAGGGGACCTTGTTTATCTCTTCAGCAACAGCTAGTAGTCATAAGTGATACTAAGACATCTGTAGTAGCTTAGCACAACATCTCTAGTAGCTTAGCACAATGTGTATGACAGGCAAGGAAGGGCAAAGAAAAGTTTTACATTTATATTTTTGTGAACCGTGCTTAGGATGTTTCATCTGCAGGTATCTGTATTACTGAAAGCAAATAGTGCTTTCAGTTTTGTAAATATAGTATACTCTGCTTAAGTAAGAATAGTTTTGCTAAATCATAACTCAGCAGACTGCTCAGTCTGTGTCCATGTAGTGGGTGTAGAAGCGCAGTAATTTAGATTAAGGAAAGAGGTAAGTGGTCTGACAGATAAAAATACAGGTTGAACTCTAACTCTTAAGTCAGCAGCAAAGACACTGTATAACAATAGGTTATACTAATGTATAAGAGATGAGCACGTCTAGACAAACATTACCCCACATAACACATACTCCAAAACAATGTTACTTATACTAATCTAAACCAATACTTCATAGCTAAGTACTGAGATATATAATGATTTCATATCTAGTTTCGCACAGTGTATCATGCTGCTGTTGTGGTGGATGATACATGTTGTGTTTTGTTTATTACTGCTAAAAGAGTTCCCAAAAGGAGTTATAACAACTCTAGAAAAAGAAAACTGAAAAGAATAACCTCAGGACAAATGTTGCACTTCTGTCTATTCATTTTATTGATTTCAGTCATGGTGCTTTTTCTTGTGGCATGCTTATAAACCAACATCTGTCATGAATAAAGCTGTTTGGCACCTTTAATCTTATGCTAATGAAAATCTCAAAAGTCTTCTGTTTAGGATGCCCTAAACTTTGCAATGACTCTAGGCTGTTAGTGAAGTTACTAAACAAACATTGCTTCTTTGATTCTATCCTAGTGCACTCTGGTATGAATGACTGGTATACCTCACTATTTTACTGTGAAATAGTTGAATAAATCGTTCTGCTGTGCACAGATTATGGGATTCATCGTTATGTTACTGAGATACTTCCTTCACCTAAGATAACTAATTGCCAGTTCTTAAAGGCTATTTTTAACAGATGGTTAGATACAGTTTGTTCAAACAATAATTTGATAATTACAAAGAAATGGGATACATTTAATGATAAATAGTTTATTTTTGTGGGAGGAGAGAGTTCATTTTTCTATAATGGAGGAAAACAATTTACTAGAAACTTGTAAAATGTTATGAAAACTTCATGTATCAGTCAGAAGCATCAAACCTCATTGCAACAGAGATAATCATACCATAACCATGTATTATTTAAATATCCATAGTTTGACACAATAGGTCAGTGCATTATTTTGTTTATATGAACTGGCGTAAAGTTCTGGTTATCACTGAAGTTTAGCAGTGCCAACAAATAGACATTGAGATATCATGGATTTGCTAGTCTGCATACAAATACCACTGGAGGGGAGGCATTGAACTGAAAAGGAAAGTGATGACCTGATAAACTCTAAATTATTAATATTCATTTCCTGCTTAAGAAGCCCTCAAAAATAATAATGATGTGTGGTCTCAGTTTCTGGAAGATGTATTAGAAAACTTGATATCCAGAATCCAGTTTTGTTTGGTAATTTTAATTAGCCATACATTAATTTGTAAATACTTAGTGGTATATTCATCACAGAAGGTGAATTCCTTGAGTTGTTGATCTGAACAATTTCCCCCAGTTAACTGTATTTTCAACAAGAAGCAATATTTTAGATACATTATTAACACATATTTTTGACCTAGTATCTAATATCGGATCAGTCACCTTTAAGCAATGTTGATCATGTCTTTCATTCCTCTATTTTATGTGTATTAGCATCTTTTAAAATAGAAATAACTGGATATGATCTTTCTAGAATAAATCCTGTTGACATAATTACCAGTCTAAATAGAAAACATTGGGAAGAAGTATATACATTCAGTTTACTACATGTTTGGTAGGAATTTGAATCTGCTTGTTTTAGATTATTAGTCAATTGTAAACATTTAGAAATGCTGGTATCAGTGTTGTTTCCTGACTATGGTATAATTTCAGCTCAGAAGAAAACTTCTGTAATATAGAATAAGAACATATAAAAAGCATAATGGGTATAGAGCTAAGCGTTCTACATGTTACAACAATGTATGTATAAGGGTGAAGCTTACTGTTAAATCTCACAAGGCATATTAGCAAGTTAACTTAGCTAAAGAAAAGGTCACATGTGAGCTGTTCGATATTTATGTCCACAGTGTCAATGGCAAGGTATACCCAGATGATAAAATTAAAAGATCAAGGTCAGGTTGTGAATACCACTCCAAGAAGAAGACAACCGCTTATCTAATTCTTATTTCTCAGAATTAGTTGTTCTAGCTCATTACAGTATTCTTGATATCCTGGAATACAATCTTGAGTGCCGTTTAATAAATAAAGACACAGTGAAATCATATTTAAAGATGATATCCCTGGTACATTTTTTTCCTAATTTCGGAACACACTTTTTTGAATTTTTAATATCACTGTTTAATTATATTCTTTTTATAAAATTACAGCATACATGCAGTAACAACTTGTTTCATTTAGAGTTCAAAAATAATTTCATTGATTTAATTTTCAGTGCAGTTGATTAATTAATAACAGTATATATACTATCTCATCAGTCATAATTTACATTACTAACTGTAGACCTTACTCTTAATGCAACTTTTTCTTCTACACAGATAAGCAGCTGATTCTAAGAATTAATTCATAACTAAGTCAGTCGACAATTGGCTGAAGTGAAAAACGACTCTTTAAGATACAAGTGTAAAGTGCTGTCATACCAAGGTGGCACTTCATCAGACTATTAAATACTAAAACACAGATGATGTCATCTAACGTTTCAAATTACGTAATTTCAATATCAGTATTACAGACCACATAATTTAAACCAGGATACATCATCTCTTGTAACTTTACTATATACTCATATTCATATTTCTCAAGGAAAATGTCACTAGCCCTCAAAGAAACTTGAACAGTACCTAATATCATAAACTTAAAATAGGTTCCTCATTGTTGTACTTTACATGCTTTCTTAACCCATTCATTTTTCTTTCTTAGTATCATGAATATGCTAATTTATTGTTTCCTTCAACAATCTGTCTTTCCAATATAAAAATAATTATATTATTGACGTTGCACCAAATATGCTATGTTAATGCTGTTAGAATCAATGCAGATCATAACACTGTAAGTTCTACAAGTTAAGGTCTCCAAATATAGCAACACTAATTACAATTATAGCATGGATATGTTCCAAAAATTTTAAACTTAGTTACCCAGAATGAAACCACAGTACAAGCAGAAAATGATTGATTTCAATAATTGGCTACGTTTCTGGTGTCATTCTAAGGGGATCCAGTATCTGTCTGCCTGGGATGACATGATTGACAGACCTTGATGCTTTGCCAGAGATGGCCTGCATCTGTCACCCCTGGACTTCTGGATACTGGCCAAGGCTCTTGCCACCCATATAGTGCTTTTTTAGGCGGTGTTCCAAAGACCAAATTACCACCATAACAGCTACAAACAAATGTGATCTGATGATCATGCTGCTCAAAGCTAGAAGTCTAAATCTCAAAATGCACTCGCTCGAAGCACTCCTTACAATGGAGAACATCGACATTTGTGCTGTAACAGAGAGCTGGTTCAAGGCAGCAGAAAGCACCGCTGCACTACCAGGATATAACTCATTCCACACATTTCGGACCCCCCAGAACTTGGACCGAAGCCCCAAAGGTGGTGGTGTTTCCATATTCATAAAGGATGTGCACAACTCCAGACTGGTAGCCCAACATAATGAATCTGAGATACTTCAGGTGCAGTTAACACTGAGTAAGACAGCGATTCAGGTCATAGTCTGCTATAGGTCCCCGACCATGTCCCAAGACTCACACTCCACGTTTCTAAGCACCCTGGAGAATATTAGGGTCCAACCTAACACTCTTATACTGGGCAACTTCAACTACCCCTCCATTACCTAGGAAAACTACTCATGTAGCAATACACTTGCCCAACGCTTTCTGGAATTCATTAATTCCAATGCCCTGGACCAGCTCATTCTTACCCCACTAGAGGTAGCAACATCCTTGACCTGGTCATTACTAACATGGGTGACCATTGCTCTACACCAATAGTGAACTCCTCTCTGGTTAGATCCGACCACAAACTAGTCACCTTGGACATCCGCATCCCTCCCACTCCCCCTGCCCCCACAAAGATAACCACCATGAAAAACTTCTCCAAAGCTAACTTTGGACTCCTAAAAACAAAGATGGCTAACTTCACGGCACCCATGCAAATGGAGAACAGTTGCATGACCGCCAAATCATGCAATAATGCACTGTATGAACACGTACACAAATGCATGGATCTTGCCATACCCAATAGAACCAAGATGCTCTCCTCAAAAAAAAAAGGAAGCCAATCTGGTGGTCCCCTGCCATAAACAAATTCTACAACAGAAGGAGAAAACTGATGCGGAATAAGGTAAAGTCCCAAGACTGGAAAAACTTTCTTATCAGCCACAACAAAAGCTTGAGATCCCTCATCAAATCCTCTAAAGCTAGCTATGAAAACAGAATTGCAGCAGATAGTAAAGACAACCACAAGGCCTTCTATAGTTTTGTAAAGAATCTCCATAGCAATACCCAGATTTGCTCTGAGCTACTGCACAATGGCACCTCATAAAACCGAGCCAACAGATATTGCCAATATACTGGCTGACAGATTCAGTGCTAACTTTACCCCTCCCCCCAAGGACCAATCACAATACCAGTAGATCGCCAGGCACCTAATATTACTGCTGCACATGTTAAAACAGCACTGTCCAAGGCCAAGAATACAGCTTCTATGAGACCTGACAATATCCCCAGCTGTGTTCTACATGAACTACACAGTGAAATGGCACCTCACCTGTGTGCCCTGTTCAATTACAGCCTCACATCAGACTTTGTCCCTACCGAATGGCGCACTGCTACAGTCATCCCTCTCCACAAAGGAGGAGCGACTACAGACCATGGGAACTACTGCCCCATTAGCCTGACGATTCTGATATGCAAAGTTATGGAATGCATCATCATGGACCTAATAAGCAAGGATATAGGGAATCTCAAAATTCTGGATCCTACACAGTTTGGTTTTGTGAAGGGTAGATCATGCCTGCTCAACTTCTTTAAGACAGTCACCAGAGCTGTGGATGAAAGCAAGATGGTTCATACAGCCTACCTTGATCTGGCCAAGGCCTTTGATACCAATCCCCACTCAGGAATCATAGAAAAACTCACTAAGCTAGGCATCAACCCTTATATCACTAGGTGGGTTGCAAACTGGCTCACAGATAGAACCCACAGTGTGAAAGTAGCTGACTCCAAGTCAGACTGTTGACCAGTCATAAGTGAAGTCCCACTGGGTTTGGTCCTGGGTCTCTCCTGTTTGGTATCTACTTTTCTGAAGTCTAGGCCAACATGAAGGGACTCCGGCTGACAAGTTTGCAGATGATTGCAAGTTGGGAGCTATTATTAACTCCCCAAGTGATGTTGACATCCTACATAAAGACCTCAATGAGACCAATGACTGGTGTCAGAACCATGACCTTAAGCTCAATGCCAAAAAATGTGTTGCCATCCCCCTTGGGAAATACCTGGTTCCATTGAATTACCACATCAATGGTGGTCCGCTGAACACAGAAGGTGTTATAAGAGATCTGGGAACACAGGTTGACAACAGCCTCTCTTTTGACCACCACATTGCCACTGTGGTCAGAAAGTCCTTCTATGTGGCACATCTCATTACTAAGGGTTTTGCATCCAAGAAGAAAAAGGTCATTGTCTCCCTCTACTTTTCCCTCATTAGGCCAGTCATCGAGTACAATGCCCCATTTGACTTGTATCTCACTAGACTCCTGCAACAACTGGAGAGGCCACAAATGTACCTCACAAAGAGGATCCTAGGCCTTAAACACTTGTCCTATATGGACAGACACAAAAAACTCCAACTATTCTCTGTCTCATATCGCCTACTTAGAGGCGATCTCTGCTTGACTTACAAAGCCATGTCTGACCCAGCTCTGTTAGAAATGCTAAATTTAAAAAATCCCAATTCCTCTGCACCACATGCTCCAGAGACATCAACCTGATTACCACAATCAACAGAACATGCTGGAAGGCCAGTTTCATAACCCAGAGACTGCCCCTGCTATGGAATAGACTTCCCATACATATCAAGCAGAGCACCTCAATGGCCCTCTTCAAGAGAAATCTTGAGTGGATGGGAAATAAAAAATTCATCCTAGGGATCACTCCAGTGGCTCTACTCGACAGAGACACTAGGAACTAAGGTTGGGTGGCACAATGCCAGGTTAATCCTACAGGCTAGGCTTGTAAAGGCTCCAGAGCCATTAGCTTAGTACACACCTATGAACCTAGGCGGCATCAGAACATTGAAGATGGTCTTTTACTTTTTACATGTGGGACTGCTACATTTTGAGTGAAGTTTCTCTTTCTGATGTAGAATAATCAGACCATAATCCCTTTAGAAAGTCTGTAATCTGTACTCAAAAAGTGACAACTTTTCCACAATCTGCAAACACAAGTCCAGCCAGCCTTAATCTCCTTATTACACCTCCAACAGATTGAGATGTCAGACTTTGTAAACTCATATAACTTCATGCATGTATGAAGAACTGAAAATAAAAGGACTGAAACAATGAATGAGGTCTGGAGAGGATGTATTACTTTTTATTTTGTCAGAGAATGTGTTTGGTGCTTTTTCTGTTTTCATTTTATTGCTATCTGTTTTTCTTTGCATATTGATTTTATAGTCAAGGTGCTTGAATGGCAAACCATTATTAATCCAAATTCCAATCTTTCTGAAATATTAAAATTAAGAAGAATCAGGGGTTATTATCTTCTCATACTCTGGCATGAATGTCTTGGATCACAGCTAGTGCTTAATCCATCTCCAAACTTAAACAGGTGGTCAGCTCTAGTTTTTGGTATACATAAGGGAGACAAATCTTAACTCGTTTAGAGAAAGGTAATTTAAGTCCTAATATTACTTCTGGGAATATAGCTAGTGGAACATTCAAATGTGGAAGGTGTAAGCAATGTTATTATATAATAGATAAAATCCTTCTCTCATGAGGTCACTTAAAGTGAGATGGAAGGGGTTGTGTGCACTGCATTCTGTAGACACTGAGAAGGATTTTATATAGGTAAAATGGAGACATATCTCAGAGGATAAGTTTATAAATGTATATAAGACATTAGAAAATTTAAACAGAACAGTTGTTTGGAGAAGCCTATTAAAGGCAACCCTGAACACAGTTTTCAGTTAAGAGTATTGGAAAAGGTATGTAAGAATCCTGTGGCTGGCCCCTAAAAAGACCATTTAGAAACCGGGAATTATATTGGCAACTAATTTTAATAACCTTCATTTTATCAGGTCTAAATTAATCAGTTTCTATTTCAAGTATTATAATACTTTTTTAATTTTATTTTATTTTATTTTTTTTTAACTTTAATCATTTTTAAAATATTTTTATGACAGTCACAAATATAAAGCTTTTCTTATTGGATTTTATGGGCACATTTTTATTTGGTGAATGGGGTCATGTAATGAGCTATATTTTATTGAAATGTATGACTGTTAATGTCTTTATTATTCTGATGAAATCTCTCCTGGACAATGGGTAGTTCTTGCTAGAAAAACCTTGGGCATAGATGATATCTCTCATCTAGTATTATATTGGGAATTATTGTAATTATTATTGTAAAGACCTTTGGGTCAATGGCCTACGAACCTATGTAAAGTTGGAGACTGAAGCATTCAATAAAAATATTAGGTAGTTTCTTCCTGAATGGTGGTTTTAGATGGCTTGTGTTTGATACTTGGAGTTATCTTCCCACTAAGTAGCTTGTCCCACCATTTTAGGCATCGTAGCTGACAGCTTCACCTAGTGGCTTGCTTTTCAGTTTTTCTACCAATCTCCTGCCCAGTAAGCTTGAAGTAAAGCTATCTTTGCTGACAGCAGAACATTTTCCTTGCATGCCCCATCCTTCCCCTGGTAGATGACATGAGCAGTCACATCACCACAATGGTCTCTCAGTCTACTGACACTGCATGTGTGTTCACTCACTCACTCACACTCACTCACTCACTCACTCACTCACTCACTCACTCACTCACTCACTCACTCACTCTACCATCACCTTTTTTGGATGACAAGGAAATGTGTCTGATGTTTGGCTATATCCTTGGCTCACACAAGCATAAGCTTGCTTACGGCTAGCTGTTCATCATACCACTACCACTTTCACTCAAGATAGGTGGTGGGCTCTTACCTCCACCCTTCCCTGTTCCTGGACTGATAAATTAATTAAGTCCATGTGTCATAGCCAGAGTTTTATTCCTTTATGCCACTGCACTGAGCAAGATAAAGGATTAATTTAATTAAAACAGTTTGAAGCTTTACCAGTAGATTTAACACACTATATAGTGCCTGAATTAAGATCACTGCAAGTTGCTTGCATTACAGTCAAATTAATTCCCAATGGGAAATAGAAAAAAATGGCATCAAAGTTAAAATTATAACTCTGCCTTAAAAGAGGTGGAGGATCAAAATTCTCCATTTCTAGTTACTAATTTATAGTAGTTAATTGTTTAGCCAGATAGTTGTTGTCAAGTACTGATCAGGGATATATTATATCCTTCTAAAGCAGAATTTAGTGTGAGGTGAGCAATGTTACCTTTCCCGAAGTCTTGGGTTCTCACATCCTGAAATAGTACATCTCTGGAAGGAGAAATCAAGTAGTTTAATAACCATCATAAAAACAAACGTAGCCAAAAGAGTTTGCTGAATTAATCCCTAAGAAAGCAGAACCATGGCTGACAAAAAAGGGCCATAGTATATATGGTGAAAGACCCTTTGTAAATGGTTTTAACATGTGAAACAAAACCATCAGGGAGGCTGAACTGTGACATGACCATGAAGGGATATAACTACAAACTTGATTTAAAAGATTTTTCTGCATCAGATGATAAAACTCCCTAGGATGATGGCCAATGCAATTAATCAGTTTCCACTTTCCAGTCTGAATGCACACAACCTTAAGTACACTGTTACAGCTCAGTTGGCCAAAATGATACAAAGAGTATGCAGTTACTCATGAGCAAACTTATAGGATAGTACCAAATTAAAGAATCTTGTTTTTCCCTCATTTCAAAACAGGGGAAAGAAGGGGGGCTGCCTTCATGATAGTGAACTACAGTGTGGCTATAGGCTTCCTCAAGGATAGCCAGAGCTTCTGATGAAAGCTAATTCTGAAGTAGTAGTGGGAAGTAGTTTATTTGGGCCTTTTATTTGCCTTTATCGGGCCACATGTATAGTTAGTTCTGCTATAGCTATAGGCGCTGCTAAGGTATCCTTAATATTAAAAAAGCCTTGAAGGTATGACAATACTGCATCAAGGATCCCCACATCTGAATCAGCAGCTGTACAACTGCTTGGAAGTATGCCTGAAAAACTTCAAGACTGACCAAAAGACTTGGTGAGTCATCCATAACAAGATTCTTCAGGAATATACAATATTACAAGTAAGACAGAGATTTGCTACTTGTGAAGGTGATCCAATGGAATTCCAGTTTTGAAGTTATCAGTAGACTGGATGGCATCCCCAAGTGTTTTCTGATCCCTGAGCTTGACTTTAGAAAGCTGACCTGAAGTATTAATATTCAGAGTTCTATACTGTGTTTGCAGGTTATGGAGCTTCTTACTCCAGGATCCCTGGTGGCAGTTTGCTGAGGAACAGTGCATGTCATGAGAGAGGAAAAAGGTGTCCAAAAGAAAAGGGAATTGACCCCATTCATGATCCTGGAAAAAACATCCACCTTATAATCTGGTGGAGCAGCTAACCTCAAGGAGGACAAGGAAATGAATCAGACTGTTCACACATTAGTGCCCCATAGGAATATGGGACAATGTGGAGGGCTATGGCAAAAACAACTAAGCACTCTGCATGAAACATCCCAATATTTATGCTGAATTTCCATATCTGTGAAAAAAGGAATGAAGGTTTGATGATCAATACTATCTGGATCCCTCAAATTAACCAGAGCTGCCTCCCAAACTAGAGCTTTTGACACCTTGGATAGGACATTGAGTCTAATAAAGTTATGGACTCTTGTATAAAGTGACTGTGCAATCAATAAAATCAAACAAAACTTCATTAGGACATTGTTCTGTGCGAATCTTATGATGCCTAGCCTTGCATTCCCATGGTAGGTTTTTGGCCTTGCATTTTGCAATTAATAACCCAGAGACAGACAGAACAATGATAAGTGGAAACATTAACATTTTTACACTTTTCATGAGAGATAGAGGTTCTAAACCTGGAATTAATTTGTGGTTGTCCACCCATTCATCCAAATTACATTTAAATACTTTATGTGGATTGGAAGACAGTTCTTCATAAGGGGTATGTTATGTGATACAAGCCTGTCCCTACAATGTATTTTATTTATTTTGCAAAACAGATTGAGATCCCTGGAGTGGTTGTTTGCTTTGATATCACTGGACTTGCAAATGTACAATACTTTTCATAGAAAACTTCTGTTGAAGCTGTTTACTCAAGGCAGATATCACCTTTCTTTAGCCAGTACTGGAACTGAGAAGAGGGGAAAGGCTTTGAGTTGGTCTGCATACTTTTTTTTTTTTTTTTTAATTTTAGGCCCTTTTTTTGAGAGAAAAGGTGTTCATTCAAGTTGTGACAAGTGTTTGGAGAGGTACATACTAAAAGACCATTATATTCTAGGATTGGCCTAATTAGTACAATCAAATGATTACATCCCTGTATCTGGATGGCATACCTTTAGATATAAGCTGTGCAGTTTAAAAAAGGAAATCATTAAAACAGTGGGTAAGTGGTGATCAAAGAATAATTCATTGTCAGTATAGGTTCCCAGTGTTAACAATGTGGTAGTTACAAGGGAAGTCATGTTGGCTATGGGATATGATCATACACTTCTTGGCATTTATTTTTTGTCCCTGGTTTTGGCACCCACAATTTCATAACTTCATAGGTTCATAGGTAGGTACTCGGCTATCTGCCCAAAGGCATTTATAAGCCTATCCAGAATGTGTTGGCTTTTGCTGCCTCCTTGGATTAGTTCCCTGTGCCTCTGTCCAGCATTGCCACTGAAGTGATCCCCGGGGTAAACTTCCTGTTTCCCATCCACTTGTCAAGGTTTCTCTTGAAGAGTGTTAGTGAGGAGCTCTGCCTAATGTAGACTGGAATCTTGTTCCAAATCATGGGAAGTCTCTGGGACAGAAATCTATCCCTACAGCATGCCCTATTTATTGTTGTATTGAGGTTTAGATCCCTAGAGCGTGTGGCTTGAGGGGATATGGTTTTCTTTAGGTGAAGCATGTCCATCATTTCTGGGTTGGACATGGCCTTGTATGTCAGGCAGAGATCACCTCTGAGTAGGTGGTATGCAACTGAGTACAGCTGGAGTTTCTTCAGTCGAGCTGCATAGGGCATCTGTTTGAGGCCAGTGATCCTCTTGGTGAAATACTTCTGTGGTCTTTCCAGCTTTTGCAGGTGTCTTGTAAGGTACATCCCAAATGGGGCATTGTACTCTATGATGGGTCTGATGAGTGATGCGTAGAGGGGCACAATGACCTCTTTTGATCTGGATGCAAACCCTTTTGTGATTAGGTGGGCCACATAGAAGGATTTTCTAACCACTTTAGCACTGTGTTTATCAAAGGAGAGATTACTATCTACTTGGGTCCCCAGACCCCTTATTTTGTCTTCAGTATTTAGGGGGCTACCACCTATATGGTAATTTGTGGGTACTTTGTTTTTTCTAAAGGGGATGACTATGCACTTTTTGGCATTTAGCTGGAGGCCATGGTTTTGACACCAGGTATCTGTGTCAGTGAGACCCTTTTGGAGGATGTCTGTGTCAACTGGAGAGTCAATTATAGCCCCAAGTTTGCAGTCGTCTGCAAACTTGGTCAGCCATAGTCCTCCTGTGCTTGCCTGTACCTCGGAGAAGTATATGCTGAACAGGAGGGGTCCTAGGACTGAGCCCTGCAGAATGCCACTTGTAACTGGTTTAGAGTCAGACCTAGCTCCCGCAACTCTTACCATGTGGGTTTTGTCTGTGAGCCAGTTGGCAACCCATCTCATGATGTAGGGGTTTATGTTCAGGCTGGTGAGCTTGTCTATAATACCAGAATGGGGAATGGCATCGAAGGGCTTTGCGAGGTCTAAGTAGGCTGTGTGGACCACCTTTCCCTTGTCTATAGCCTTGGTAACTTTCTCAAAGAAGTCCATCAGATTTAGGAGGCATGATCTGCCCTTAACAAAGCTGAACTGGGTAGGGTCCAGTGTTTGGAGGTTCCCAATGTCTCTGTTAATGAGATCCATGATGATGCGCTCCATAGCCTTGCAGGCCAAGCTAGTCAGGCTTATAGGGCAATAGTTCCCAGAGTCTGTTGTGGCTCCACCTTTGTGGACCAGAATAACCGTTGCTGTGCGCCATTCTATGGGCACATAGCCTGTGGAGAGGCTGAGTTTGAACAGTGTGTGTTTAGGTGAGGAGTTAGTTCATCTTTGAGCTCATGTAGGACACAGCCAGGGACACTGTCTGGTCCCATTCATGCTGTGTTTTTGGCTTTGGAGAGGGCTGTTTTAACCTGAGTGTCTGTGATTTCAGGGGCACTACATTCTTCTGGTATGGTTATGGGCCCTTTTGGGGGTGAGAGGGGGGTGAGGTTTGCACTGAACCTGTCTGCCAGGATGTTGGCGATATCGGTTGATTCAGTGTATTTTGTGACATTCTGCACTAACACCAAGCAGATCTGGGAATTGCCACTTAGATTCTTGACATAGCTAAAGAATGCCTTGTGGTTATTTTTGGAGTCCTTGGCAATTTTTCTTTCCAATCTAGCCTTGGATGATTTTATGAGGAATCGTAGTTTCTTGCTGATACTGATCAGGGATGTCTTCCCTTCTTGGGATTTTACTCTTTTCTGTACTAGTTTCCTCCTTCTATTGTATAGCTTATTTATGGCAGGGGTCCACCTGACCGGTTTCCTTTTCTTGGAGGAGTGAGTCTTGGTTTTGCTTGGGATAGCATGATCCATGCATTCTTGTAGGTGCCCTTAGAGTGCATTAGTAAAGGATTTTGCAGCTTGGGCAGAGTTATCCTTTAGCATTGGGGATTTGAAACTTTCCACCTCGGTCTTAAGTAGCATGAAGTTTGGTTTTGAAAAGTTTTTCATGGTGGTTTCTTTGACCGGGGGTGAGGGCAGAATGTGGCTATCCAGAGTGATTAGTTTATGGTCAGATCTAACCAGCGAGGGGTTGACCTCCAGTGTGGAACACTGGTCACCCATGTTGGTGATGACTAGGTCCAATATGTTGTCACCTCTGGTGGGGGTGTTGACCAGTTAATCCAGGGCATTTGAGTTTATAAATTCTAGGAAATGTTGGGCAAGGGAGTTAGTACTTGAGTGGTTCTCTCAGTTAATGCTTGGGTAATTGAAATCATCCAATATCAGGGTGTTTGGTAGGACCTTTATGTTTCCGGAAATGCTGAATGGGGGTCCTGGGACATGGTGGGTGATCTGTAGCAAGCTACAATTTGATTTGCAGTTCTGCCCATTGTTAGTTGTATGTGGATGATCTCTGAAGCATCATGCTGTGTCACTAACCTGAAGGTGTGGGTATCCTTGATGAATATAGATATGCCCCTGCCGTTTGTATTTCAGTCCAGGTTTTGTGGCTGAAATGTATGGTATGAGTTGTAGCCTGGTAGTGCTGGGGTGCTCTCTGGAGCCTTAAACCAGGTTTCTGTTACTGCACATATATCTATTTTCTCCATACTGAGGAGTGCCTTGAGTGCGTGCATTTTGAGGTTTAGACTTCTTGCATTGAGTAACATTACCCTCAGGTTTTTGTTACTTGTGCTATTTACGGAGGTGGGTTTGTCTTTTGAGCCTAGCCTAAAAAAGGCACTATGGGGGTGGCAAGAACCTTAGCCAGTATTTGAAAGCCTAAGGGTGACAGGTGCAAGCCATCTCTAGTGAAGCAGTGTGGCTTGTCGAGCATGTCGTCGCAGGCTGACAGACACTGGATCCCCTTTGTATGACAGCAATTGTTGAAATTGAAAATTTTTTCTTTATACCGTGCTATCATTCTTGGTGAGGGCAGGATGCTACTCAGGGTCAGGGTCATACCGGCCTGGGCTATGTGATCAGAAAGCTCTTCCATGTCTCTTTTCATGTAGTCCAGGGAGGTACAGCTCAGGTCATTCACACCAACATGGACAATGACAGAGTCATATTTGTACTTGTTCTGGAGTGACCTGAGTGCTTGCATTATGTGGTGGATCCTGGCACCCAACAGGCAGCTAACAGTAACCTTCTCCTTGTTCAGCCTAGTGAGTGGGACATCAGTGTGCCTGACTATAGAGTCACCTATTACTAGTGTGTTGGGTGTGTTATTTTGCCTTAAAGGCTATGCTTGCTTGGCGTACTGGTTTTGTGAAGTATGTGTTTCATGGTTTGTGTTGGGAGGTGGAGGTTTCTTGAATGTCTGCTTTGGAAGTCTTTGTTGCTTTTGCAGATTTTTATTTAGAGCCTCTGAGTATGTTTTTGTGTATTTATTTGTGTTTTTTGCCGGTGCTGGTTTCATAGGTCTATGTGAGACTGGTGGTGTGATGCAAGTAATTCCCTTCTCCTCTTGACTGTCTGGTCCAGGCTTGGGTTGAGAGAGCTTAGCCTCGAGTTTGGCTGTATAATTGCATCTCTCACATGTATTAGTGTTTGGTGGTAGGAGGAGATGGTTGTCTGTGTACATGAGGCAGTTGTAACATTGCCTTAAATGCCCAGATTCACCAGTTGGACCAGTGAGTACACCTGAAACTGCTCTTTGGACATGCCTGGATAGGTACAGTGAGCTGTTTTACTGATTGGCTGGTAAGGTCGAATAGAGAGCCTTGTCCTTCTCTACAGTATGGGGGGGGGTCTAGTGCTAAGGTTTATTAGTACTTGCTATGAGTTTTGAGCAAGTGCCAGCTGAGAAGTGAATGCTTTGAGTGCTTAAGTTGAAAGTTTGTCTAGTTCCAAGGGAAAAATTGAAGAGTAGACTTTGTGGAGCCGGGAATAGTTATACCCTAGATAACCGGCACGCAAAACCACGCTAATACGGGTTTTATGGCAGGGAAATGAAAGAGAGAGAAATTAGCCCAAAATGGCCAATAAACTACTAATTTCTGGGCAGAAACCACTCCTCCAGGGACAGATAGGCTGCTCAAAGCTCCCCTCTCTCACAGGTGAACAAAGAAACTTCCTTCTATCCAAGTAAGGTATGGGCAAACACAGAAACTTATAACAGAGCCCTGAATTTAGCACTAACCTGAAAACTGGACTATACTAGCTTAAAAAGGAGGGAAAACAAGTATATGTTTTTGTTTTTTTTTTCAGAAAATAAAGCAGATACAATCAAAAAAAACTTTAAATGCACAGAAATGGCTATCACACTTGAGTATGTAGCCTACAACAGTTAAACAGGTAATTTCAACACAAAAATGACTTTGTTAAAGTGCAGACAGTAAAATAAGTACAATATGTAGCTGAAAAAACTTTTTAAATCACAGAAACTCTAAAAAATTGGAGTTTTCGGCAGAATTAGCTAAACGCAGCAAGAAAATGCATAAAAATGATACTTAATCACTCCAAAGTTTCTCTTTTGTCTCTCTGCTGCTGTAGAAATCTGCAGGGCACCAGGCAGGGGCTTGCTGAGCTGTATACAAGCACAAAAAACTTGCAAATGCAGGTTTTATACCAGGGAAATGAAAGGGATAGAAATTAGTCCAAAATGGCCAATAAACTACTAATGTCTGGGATGAAACCACTCCTCCATGGACAGATAGGCTGCTCAAAGCTCCCCCTCTCACAGGTGAGCAGAGAAACTTCCTTCTATCCAAGTAAGGTATGGGCAAACGCAGAGACTTGTAACACAGCCCTGAATTCAGCACTAACCTGAAAACTGGACTATACTAGCTTAGAAAGGTGGCAAAACAAGTATTTTTTTTTTGTTTTTTTTCAGAAAATAAAGCAGGCCATTTTGGAGGATCTTGGTGTCCACTGGGGAGTTTATGAGGGCACCAAGTTTGCAGTCATCTGCAGACTTGATCTTCTACAAGCCCTCAACATTAGGGCTGAATCTCAAATTGCACCGCTAATGACAAGTCTTTTGTAGGAGGAAGATCCACCCACCCTAACTGTCGGGGTTCTGTTTCTGATTAGATAAGACTTAACTGTAAATGCAGTGAGAAGCTAAAGCTCCAGAGCAGCTGTTTTTCATGTGCATATTGTGACACTTTGTTACATACATCAGTCAGCTCCTCACAGATCAACACTGTATCTTAAGGTGCAGCTGGATATAACAGCTCTCTGGTTTTCAGGCATGCAAACAGAGGGATTTCAAAATTCCTCTCAGTCTGTCAGACTTCAGGCCTGATGTTGGTTTCATTAAGTAGAGAAGGCACTGGATGAAAAGGGATGTGTTTGAGAAAAGAAACTGACTTACACAATATAAACTTCAGAGGTATATGCAACAAAAGGATCTGCTCTTCATACATACCTAATCCTACATATCCTAGACATACTCATCACCACTGAATTAAGGCTCAAACCATCCATAAGAGTTCCCCCAGTGGTTACATCATTCACAGGTTAGACACAAGACAAAAGACAAAGAAAGGAGACAGTGTGGCCATTTTCTATGAAAAAAAAACACCCTTATCTAAGTTTATACCCTCACGACATATCAAAGTGGAGTAGGGCAGAAATTCTAATTTCCCAACTCAGACTAGGTGCATACAAATCTGTTTATATCATTGCCTTATTCATAACACCAGGTGGCAGCACTACTGTACAAAACATACTTTACTGGATAATACATGCTATTCCCCCAGGAAACCCTCATACTTGGGGACCTGGATATTGGCTGACAGCTGGTAAACTCCTCCTCCCCTCAAGCTCCATAAATCTATACGGTTTCAATCAACTTATCACCCTCCCTACATGAACCCATAAAAGTAGTGGCAGACCATCCAACCTAGATCCGATACTACAAATCTCCCCAAAAATAAGCAAATGTGGCTGTTTAACAGAATTTCTAAGTGAGTGTATGGGTTTGACATAAAGGTTAAGGTCTTTACTTCACAATAATAAGGTACAAGTTTTGATTCTGGCCTTTGGTTATTGGCTAGTCTTGTAATAGTCTGCAGACTGACAGCCTAATATTTACCTATGAACAAATCAGGGTTGATAAAAATCTTACCACCCTAATCTACAAAATAAATTGAAATAACAGCAAGCTTTTCTAGGCCTGAGTAAATAGTCGACTACATCCATAATGTAGCACCACACCCTCCTAACTCAACAAATACTAATCACAGCATAGTCATACAATTTAATAACCACTTCTTATAAACAGTTCTTTCCTTTCTGAATAGCAACACTCCAGCTTCACAATCTTTCCTTCAGCCTCAACAACACATCTCAAATTCTTTCACCTTTCAACTCATGCCAGGCAGTACAAGAAAGAAGCACCTACTCAAACTAAAATCTATCATACTATCTGTAGAATATATACCCCTAAATATCTCAAACCTGGTGGTTCTGTCTTGGCTTACCCCGTCTCCTCCTTAATCATTCCATCAAAGAAAACTATGTTTCAGCTCTGTAGAAAATGTATTTCATCATCTGTCTACATAAATGAGGATACTGCACAGATTTCTGTGACAGAAGATCCATAGTCATAATACCCCCAAGGTTATAAAAAGAGGTCCACTCTCAACTTCTCAAACAGCTGTCAGACAACTTTATCTTCAAAACCTGCCAAGTCTTCTGCCAACATCACGACATGAAAACAGCCCTCTTAAATTTTGCCACTGCTATAAATCTACAAAAAATTGCTAGTAACCTGATATTTTTGTTTCTGTATATCTGTCTTGGGCATTTAACACCATCTCTCATCAAAAACTATTTTTACAACTTTCCTCCATTGGCTTCCATCACTCGTCACTATCATGGTTCCATAGTTATCTATCAGGCAGGCAGCAGACTGTTAGAAATCCCTCAAGATTCAATTTTTATCCTCCACCCCCTATGGTTTAACATTTTCACAAATGTTCCATTTATACCATGAAATTTTTGTATAGGGCCTTTTTAACATCCTATAAACTATCAACATTTGCTATTGATAATAATCAGTCCAAACCATTTAATTAGGCTGATTGGTCACACATTCTCTATTACTGCTCACTGGAAGTAGCTAATACATTTTCTTCAGGCCTTCTGGCCTGACAACTTTATATTAAACAAATTAATATTATTACTATTCATCATTACTCAGAACTTCCAGATAAATAATTAAAACTGCTACCTTTTATGGACTATTCTGGTTGTGGCAAGAAAAAATATAAATAAGAGATGGAAGAAATTCTCACCGCCAATCCACTGGCATGATTTGTATATATTGCATATATTTAATATATTTGTTCTTTGAAACACCTGCAAATTTCCAAAATCTTTAATAAAAATGATCTACGGGAATATGGCTCTGTAATGTTAACTTACTGTTGACCCCCAAAAAACAAACTGAATGTTCTTTCCAAAGCAGTTCTCACACGAAAACAAAACCACCCCATCTCTTCCGCAGGAGAAGAAAAAAAATAGGATTGAAGTCATAACACAAACTGAACTACTTTGTGTTACCATAGATAAATACTTTTACTACTACCAAAACATCTTATACGCCATTAAGAAAACACACATGGAACTTCCCTGTTTGAATTGCATAAGACCCTATCTAAAAGACCAAGCTAGAAAAAGTATTGCCGCCTCCTAACTCCTCCCTACCCTCCTCTATGTATCACAATCCTCTAAAACCTACATTTCACCAATAAAATCAAACTAGATGTCTGCTGTAATAAAACAGCCAGGTTTGCTGCAAACCTCCCATACAACAGACCACAGCCCTGCTGTCAAGCAGATAAGCTAGATAGCTCTACCACACTACTTAACCTATATTGAATTCCTTGCACTTTCCTCTTCTATCAAAACACCTCTGTTCCTCCCTAAAAACATCATGCTTCTATATACAGCAAGTTAATATCTAGTGATAAATCTCTGGTAATCACTATCAAGCCAAACAATTCAGCAGAAGAAAGTTTATGCTCTAGGTAGGTTTCAAAAATATGGAACTCCCTCCCACCTCACCTTTGCTAAAACAAATTGACAAGCTAAATATCTTCAAATTACAAATGATGCAATACCTTCATCAATCATGGCTGCATACATGCAACTCACTGGGATCACAGGGCCATGTACATGCACCTCACCAGGATAATGACAGTATACATTACTATAAATATATATACTCCAGAGCTGTTTTTTTCTCTCTTCTTTGAAACTACTGTTTTAGAAAACATCAATGGTGAGTTTAGGAAAACCAAGAACAGCTTTAGACCTGTAGATAATGAAGACCTTATGTGCCTGCCTATTGAAGTGTCAGCACTGGAAATGCAGAGTGCTGAAAAGCCTTTAAAAAATGACTGAAAAGACAGGAGAAGAACGCATCTCAAATTGGTCTTCTCCTTAAAACTTCTTTTTGCAGGGGGGCAAGCCTCCTGCCTCCCCAGCTCCATACATCAGAGAAAAGGGAATATTCCAAGAATGAAGAATGTCGACTCCACAACCAGAAAAGTATCCAAAACTTATAATCCAACCTTTTATTTCCACAAGTTTAGCGCTTTCTTCCCTCAGTTGGGACTTCCCCAGAACAAATAATATAGCACACACACCTTCTTTAATACCCTAAAACAACCCCACCCAATTAATTAATTACTTTATTACACTAACCAGTCCCCAATATAATGTTAATATGCATTTAAAACCAAAATCAATATATTTTTATATTGAACAAAAATGAATCAGTCGCTAAGGGTAAAGTGCCTCAAATGAAATATAGAATCAAAATCCAAATAACCTTTTCTTGAGGCACAACACGACCATAAGAAGCTAACATTTTATTAAACACACTGAACTGAAGACAAAAACAATAAAAACATCCAGTAAGGGCTTTTCACATTCTCTCAAATGCTTCATCAGACTGTTAAATGAACTAAGCCATTTTCACATTTAAATACCTTTGCTATCCCATCATCCAGCAATTATTATAGTTTCATACTTAATGACATCAGTGCTTAATTAATTGAAATCTTCTAATTAAAATTCATGTTCAAAACCATACTTCAAACAATTCTCCATGTTAAAAACAAGTATTTGATTAAAAATAGACGCATCAATCTCATACAACTTTAAAAGTATGTGCATATCGCAAAATATATATATCCATATTTAAAAACATAAGCACATAGATATTAAAACATAAACATATATGTTTTTTGAAAGTATGTATATGTACTATAAAATATCTAATAAAAATGCTAAATATAAACAAACTACATATTAATAAATTCCTCTCGTATAATAATAAGCTGTCTTGAAAAATTCTTAGCTGATGATATATAAACAATGTTAATGTTTATCTCTCGCTATCAAGAATGGTTTCATGGACACCCTTTCATTTAAATCAGATAGTCTATCTGCTTGTAGCCTCATAATCCATCTTGTCTCTCTTTGTTCAGTGTAATTTATATGATCACCTAACCTAATATTTTTATATACAAACTCAATAACAGTAAATTTAAAACCATGTGTTGTACCTTCATTGATAATATGTCTAGCTGGGGCGTTACTGTCACCCTCCCTGTTTATAGCATAGACATGTTCCCTAACTCTTTCTCGAAGGGTCCTATTTGTCTTACCTACATAGAAATAACTGCATTTTATGCAGACTGCTAAATATATTAAATCTCGTGATTTGCAGTCTGCATAAATTGAAAAATGATATGGTCTTCCACTGTCAGGGTGAATAAAACTGTTACTATTGGACATGTAACTGCATTGGTTGCATGTCCTGCAAGCAAAGGTCCCTCTCCTATCAGATGTTAACACTGATTTATTGCTTTTCTCATAGCGTAATAATCGTTTAAGGGATTTTGTATTCTTGTAAGTGAATCTTGGGATATCTCCCACGAGCTGCTGTATATTATCATCTATAGTAAGAATATTCCAGTTCCTGTGGAAGGTCTCCCTGATCTTCTTCTTATTATTTGTATATCATATCACTGGCTTTTGTGGCTTTAGCATAACTCTTCTTTCATTTCTATGGTCTATCTGCCTACCTCTATATAGGTAAGGTTTACCACTTACAATCCTGTCTATTGCCCCTTCCTGGTGCAAACTCCTTCATTCATTTAACATATACCCTCTCTCTTTGAATTCATTAGATAAGGCCTGTATGGTTCCCTGAAACCTAGTCTCATCTGCTGTGAGTCTAGAAACCCTAAGTGCTTGACCCTTTACTATATTATGATAAATGTGTGGGGGGTGCATACTGGTGCGGTGTAACAGAGAATTCCTTCTACATTCTTTCCTGAATAGTTGTGTTTGTATAGTGTTGCCTTCTTTCAGTAGTGTGACATCTAGAAATTCAGTTTCCTGTGGTAAACATTTTCCTACAAAAGACAGAAAACCTGTGGTGCCATTTATATATTGAATAAACTCTTTAAGTGTCTGTTCATCACCTCTCCATATTAAATAAACATCATCAACAAACCGTTTATACAGCAATATATTCATCTCATAGTAGGGGCTACGTATAATATAGGTGTACTCCCAATATGCCATAACTATGTTTGCGTATGAATTTGCACAAGGAGTGCCCATTGCCACTCCTTCCTGTTGAATAACATATTGATTTTCATATGTGAACACATTATTTTTTAAAACCAAATCCATTAATAGGGCACATCTTATTATTATTTCCCTTGGCATATTTTTCTCAGTCAAAGACAACCTCATATAGTCTACCCCTATATCATTCGGAATAGATGTGAATAGTGATGTTTCATCTAAAGTCACCATGTATTCTGTCTCCACTTCACTAGGTGTATAGTCTATAAGACTTTCCAAAAATTGTTGTGTATCTCTTACTACTGTAGGAGTTTGTTCCACTATGTTTCTTAGTTGTTTCACTAAATATATAGATATCGTTTCTGTTAACCATCCTTTACTCGAAACTATAGGTCTCATGGCTGGACTTTTGATATTCGTACGAACTTTAGGTAATCCCTTAAAAGTAGGTATAGTTGGTTTCTCTATTAAAAAATACTTATACGGATCAGAATCTATCACTGCACATAACAACAAGTCATATAATTCATCATGCACTCCAGTAATAACTTTGTTGAGCTTTACAAAATCAGTATTCATATAAGTCTCACTGTCACTCAAAAGATCCTGAATCTTGGATTTATACATCTCAGTATCTAATACCACTACTGCACCCCCTTTGTCAGCATTTCTAATAACAATCCCCTTATTCTCCTGTAAATATCTTAAGGCTTGTTGCTCATTACTGTTCAAATTATAAAAATCACGTTTGACTTTAGCAGCTTTGTCATCATATAACCTCAATAAATCTCTCTCACATGCTTTCTCAAACGACTCTACTAAAGGGTGCATTTGAGGAATAAAAGTTGATGGCTTTTTAAAAGTTCTATTGACATTCTCGCAAGCAGTGTCTCCATACAAAAGTTTGAGATTTATGTTTCTAGTAAACATTTTTAAGTCAATTAGCATGTCTGTAAAGTCTACATCTTTCGCTGGAATAAAAGATAGGCCTTTATTTAAAAGGCTTCTCTCAAATGATGTTAAATGGTAGCTAGAGATATTAATGACTAAGTCTGACTTACAGGTTTCAGGACTTTTTTCTGAAACTCTAGTCTTTCTTCTGGAAGTTTACATTTCTTGGATCCCTGCAGCGGTGACCATGGCTTTTTTTGCGTTCACCCGTATGGGTAGGGGGAAAGAAAAAAACCCTCTGTGGAAGTAGTAGTAGAAGACATATTTACAACATTGATTTCTTTCCTACGTACATCTTGTTTTGGGTTTTTTGCATTGCTCGTTCCAGCAGAAACTAGCGGTTGTTTGTTGGTATCCATCACATTGTTCTTACATATAGTACTGTCGTTTGCCATCACTCCCTTCCTCGTGGGAGGCTCTGCTACCCTCTTGTTCAACGTGTTGGGCTCACTGATTGGTTGAGAGACTGGTATTGATGTATCTCTTCTTCTATTGATTGGTCCATCAATGGATTGGTGGATTGACTGTTGCTGAATGTTCCCTCTCCCTCTCATTGGTTCTCAAGGCCAAGCGAAACATTCCCCCTCTGGAAATCCCTTTCAAGTTTCTTTTTCTTAGCCTGCATCAGTTTATTTTCAAGTAATGAGACATTAGCGCTGGCACTCGCTAAAAAGTCACTCATCTCACTATGTGTCATGAAACCGGATAATTCTTCCCATAGTTTAGTGAGTTTGAGCATTAAATCTTTTTCAATCAACATATATTGCCCTACTAATAATTTCATATAACCACAGCTGGTTTCAAGGTTAAGTTGTTGCCATTTACTAAGTAATTCAGGGTAGGTATTACCGAAATCCGGCATCTTGAGTATATGCAAACCACGTGGAGCCACTTTAAAGTTTATACAGGCTTCCATATGCTTACATTGCCACTGTGTATATTTCAGTTTCTCTAAAATGTGTTCTATTCTTCTCGTTAGTTGTAAAACATTAATGTTTCTGTCAATATCACTAGTTCCTCTCTCATTGTTTGTTAAATCAATCCTTGGCAATTTTAGTAAAGGATTACTGTCAGCTAATAGCAGTTTCTTAAACAAAGTTTCATTGTTATCAGTGACAGTTTCATTAAAGGAAAAAGCTGAATTCACCATGTCTTTCTCACTGGTCCCTTCCGTCGTGTCCCTTGCTTCAATGATAAATAAAAATGAGTTGAACAAAAACGAATCAGTCGCTAAGGGTAAAGTGCCTCAAACAAAATATAGAATCAAAATCCAAATAACCTTTTCTTGAGGCACAACATGACCATAAGAAGCTGACCTTTTATTAAACACACTGAACTGAAGACAAAAACAATAAAAACATCCAGTAAGGGCTTTCACATTCTCTCGAATGCTTCATCAGACTGTTAAATGAACTAAGCCATTTTCACATTTAAATACCTTTGCTATCCCATCATCCACCAATCATTATTGTTTCATACTTAATGTCATCAGTGCTTAATTAATTGAAATCTTCTAATTAAAATTCATGTTCGAAACCATACTTCAAACAATTCTCCATGCTAAAAACAAGTATTTGATTAAAAATAGACACATCAATCTCATACAACTTTAAAAGTATGTGCATATCTCAAAATATATATATCCATATTTAAAAACATAAACACATATATATTAAAACATAAACATATATGTTTTTGAAAGTATGCATATGTACTATAAAATATCTACTAAAAAATGATAAATATAAACACACTACATATTAATAAATTCCTCTCGTATAATAATGAATGTGTAAGCCGTCTTGAAAAATTCTTAGCTGATGATATATAAACAATGTTAATGTTCATTATCTCTCGCTATCAAGAACGGTTTCATGGACACCCTATCATTTAAACCAGATAGTCTATCTGCTTGTAGCCTCATAATCCATCTTGCCTATCTTTGTTCAGTGTCATTTCTATGATCACCTAACCTAATATTTTTATATACAAACTCAATAACAGTAAATTTAAAACCATGGGTTATACCTTCATTGATAATATGTCTAGCTGGGGCGTTACTGTCACCCTCCCTGTTTATAGCATAGACATGTTCCCTAACTCTTTCTCGAAGGGTCCTATTTGTCTTACCTACATAGAAATGACTACATTTTATGCCGACTGCTAAATATATTAAATCTCGTGATTTGCAGTCTGCATAAATTGAAAAAGTATATGGTCTTCCACTGTCAGGGTTTATAAAACTGTTACTATTGGACATGTAACCACATTGGTTGCATGTCCTGCAAGCAAAGGTCCCTCTCCTATCGGATGTTAACACTGATTTATTGCTTTTCTCATAGCGTAATAATCGTTTAAGGGATTTTGTATTCTTGTAAGTGAATCTTGGGATATCTCCCACGAGCTGCTGTATATTATCATCTATAGTAAGAATATTCCAGTTCCTGTGGAAGGTCTCCCTGATCTTCTTCTTATTATTTGTATATCATATCACTGGCTTTTGTGGCTTTAGCATAACTCTTCTTTCATTTCTATACACCACATTCTTGCTGTTACAATTAAACCGACCCATAATATGTACTGTCCTATTATTTAACTCAAAAATTTATTTTGTTTCCATGATGTTCCTACAACAAACCCCCATACCACACTTGTAGTTTCCATTTTCTCTAAAAGGGCCTATACAAGCTTGAGAAATTTTCCTACAATCAATAGACCCACTTACCTCCAAAATATTCTTGAAGGATCTATCTTTTTTGTATACTACGCCTGGACTCTTAACTATCTTACCTGTCAATTGCTCATCACATGCCAAGATACCCCAATTTTGCCTAATTATTTTTGAGTTAAATAATAGGACAGTACATATTATGGATCAGTTTAATTGTAACAGCAAGAATGACCTGTATATCTGGCCAAATGCCAGGTATGCCCAGCTTTCTATGTTGGAAAAACTTGTAAAACATTTAAGGATAGAATGAGAGAACATCTCTATGATATAAAGAATGCAAAAATTACGAATGCATTGAGTAGACATATTCAGGAATGCCATGACCACAACTTCAAATGTTCGGTATTGCAACAAATTGTTAAGGTTGTTGAAAATGGTACCTTGGACCTGCATTTGGATTTATGTGAACTGAGGTGGCAGTTGAGACTGAATGCCACCCATTTTCCAGGCATCAATGAGGCTATTGACATGTGTGTATTAAAAATGAAACATATCTTAGATTAATGTGATTTTAAAATGTTGAATTAATTGGTTCAAAGAGTGCTAGTAAAAAAAAATGTTATTAATGTTTTTAGCAATGGATAGTGTGTGGTAGGATTTAGTTATTTAGTGAAGTTTAAATTGATGCTTTAAGTCCATCAGAATGTATATCAATATATATTTTTATTTTTATGGTATCAAAGGTATATATACATTTATACATACAACAGTTTATACACATTTGTGGTTTAGAGGATTTTAAATATTATTTGTGTATTCTTTAGAAAAATTGTTTAATAAATTATTTATATAGATAGTTTAAATATATTTCTAATACTTGATAAAACACTAGCGTAGGAAATGTTATGAGATTAATGCACTATGATGTTAAAATATAAAAGTATATTGATTTTGGTTTTAAATGCATATTAACATTTTATTGGGGACTGGTTGGTGTAATAAACTAATTAATAAATTGGATGGGGTTGTTTTAGGGTATTAAAGAAGGTGTGTGTACTATATTATTTGTTCTGAGGAAGTCCCGACTGAGGGAAGAAAGCATTAAACTTGTGGAAATAAAAGGTTGGATTATAAGTTTTGGATACTTTTCTGGTTGTGGAGTGGACATTCTTTGTTGGTTTGTGATTTCTGCAACATTCCAAGAATGGCATCTTGGACTTAATACATGTAAGTCCATTTAATCGGCCATTCAGACTCTGATTTTCAGGACTTGCTCTAGCAGGTTCCAGCACTTCATATGGTTACCCCTTATGTTCCTGGTTTACAAAGCTTTTGTCAAGAGACAATCTAAGGTATAAGGTAAGGTAACCTATAGCAGTAGCTTGGTAAATTGTTATCCTGAGTACTTGTCAGACTTGAACCCCTCATAGCAAAATCAAGGAGCAAAAAAATGGAAAGCTCCTTTATGGACCTCTGATTTGCAGCAATACCTTTTTATTATGGATAGAGATGACTGATGATGAAGATATATATTCTAAATAGTCAAGGCTGTTTAAACGACTGAATGGCAGCTATTGCATTCCTGCCCATTTGGCATTTCCAATTAATTGTACCACTGATATATTCTACATGAACAGCTCCCCCCTTCATCATGCTCTTGTCATAGCTCTGTACTGTCCTACCCAGTATTAACACAATAAAAAATGTTGTTTTTTTCTTACTTTGTAGAATATGCTGTTTATCTTTATAAGAGATAGAGAGAAATATATATGGATTATTGTCTCTTAAGAAGGTAGTCCTAGCTTAAGGGAGAAATGCAGGGTTCCCAAAGGTCTGGAGTAGCATAGTACAGAACTTCCACCATCCTGCCTTGCCACCCTGAACCTGAATTTTATTCCCTGCACTGGCAGTAACCATATCCAAGGGGTTGGGGTGTTCCCATATCAGTACCTCACAATGCTGAGGTAATAAATGACAGGGAGACTGCCTGCAGTACAGGGTCAGCCATACAGACTGAGCTGCACAGCAGCCCCCCCTGTATGATGGATGGTAGAATCAGTAAATGATGGGCAGTCCAGCTGTCATGCATGCACTTTCCACATTAACAGACAGGGATGGGAATGCTGGGGATACTAACATACCAGAGATCTGCTTCTAGCTGTACTTATAAGATGGGTATGAGTTATGCCCACTGGAATTTGGAGATGATTTGTGCATTTAACCATGCATGTGTGTGGCCCCTATCTGCACCCACCCAATTGCTTCCACACAGCTGGGAAACGGCTCGACATGTATATGAAACTTACTACTGCAGGCACTCTACCATTCAGTCATGTATGTCTGCAGTGCCTAGATCATCGTATAGGTGGAGCTCTAGTTTCAGTGAATTAACCTAATGCCTTAAATGGGCAATCATTCTCTTTTTTTCAGGGTTGTACCTTTGTGGCTTTCAACAATGTATGACTCAAAAGTGTAGCTGTGATGCAAATCAGTTTCTCCTTCTGGAATGAAGTATAGGGCTCCAGCAGGCTAATTCAGCATGCACTGAATGAGAACTGGTGGAGTCCTAGGTTTTGAATTCAGGTGTGGGGTAACCTCAGGGTTGCATGTTACTTAATTCCAGTGCCATAAATAGCTATCACGAAGCCCAATGCACCTACCCAATTTAGTGCACCCCCTCAAATTTAAGTTTTAAAAAAAAGCAAAAAGTAAACACCTCCTCTGACGAGCTCCATAGCATTTAGCAAAAAGACAAAAAAGTGGTTATTTTAGAATAATCAGAGCAAACCACTTGCTGCAAATGAAATACAAGGCTTGCTACATTTTTCTGAATATCACACATTGAACTTTGAAGCCATAGCATGTCAGCGCTGACTGCAAATGTGATGCCAGCATTTAAGAATGTTCCAGTATTACACTATTGCTAATCAGTACCTGATCACTCTCCATGATAGCTTGCACCTAGGGTGGTTGTCCCCTTCACCCTATCTTAGTTGTGCTTCTGTTCAAGTCCTTTTGGAATCTGGAGTATGAAGTCTTATGTGCCATCCCAGTTGCATAATGTATACCTTTCTTCAGGTTTACCTTACTTTTATTATTTATTTTTTTTATTTTAGCATTAAGCAATACCGTGAAATGTCAAAGGCCAGTTGCCATTAAAGACCCATTTCATCTGTGATGCAAGAGCAGGATAAGATATAAAGCATACAATGTACAAGGAGTAAACAGGACACTGATGGGAATTAGCATGCCTGGAATTGTGGGAGACCCTTATTTCTAATGTTTATCCATTTTCTTTTGATGTTTACCTGTTTCAAGATAAAAACATTCTTATTTCTCATTCTGTTCTATTCAGCCATCTACCAGTGTTAAAGTGGTTGTTGTCTGTTTTGGAGCAGCAAAAAAAAATTCAGATTTGTAATGGCAGTTTGATCTTGTGTAACTTGCTGAGAGAGTTTCTCAGCAGTGATAAACTGTAGAGTGCCTCTAAACACTGATCTGAAAATAAACAGAAATCAGTTTCTCACTTTTAAATATAGACATGAAAATTATGACCTCTATTTTAGCTAATAGATTGAAAAAGGTAATAAATTTAATAATATCTAATGAACAAGCCGGCTTCATGAATGGTAGACAAACAACTGATAATACCCTATCTCTTCAAACATTAATTTCTTATGCCAGTCAAAGAAATCTGAATATTTATGCACTTATAATTGATGCACAGAAAGCATTTGATAGAGTTAATCTAAAATTCTTATTTGATATTTTAACATACTTTAATATACCTCAAGACTTTATTCTAACATTAAAAAAACTTTATAATAACCCTTATACAACTCTATATATCAATAAGAATTTTTCTAAAAGAATACAAATTAAAAATGGAACACGTCAGGGTTGTCCACTATCTCCTATTTTATTCAATTTATATTTAGAACCATTATTTTTACATATAAAGCAAAATATATATCATAATGCTCCAATAATTTATGGTACCAAGATATCCATGGCTGCTTTTGCTGATGATCTAAATATTTATTGTACGACACCTATATCAGATACTAAGAAAATCTTGAAAGCAGTGGAAGAATTTGCAGAGATTTCTAATTATAAAATAAATCTTAGAAAAAGTAAGTTATTCCCTCTAAAAACACCTAAACCCTTTTCGCTTTTACCATTTGTAGGTCAACTAAAATCCGAAGAAAAAATAAAGTATTTGGGTATTGTCTTTTCCACAAATAATACAGATTTCCTAATGAATAACGTTAAGTTGACCTGGAATCATATATTGTCTGATCTAAAAAGATGGAATAATTTGAAATTACCAACAATGGCCAAAGTCTCAATCATTAAAATGAACGTACTCCCTAAAATGTTATATATCTTTCGAGCGTCTCAAGTCTCAATTTCCAAGAAATTCTTTCAACAAATTCACACAGAATTAGCTAAATTTGTATGGGAGCCCAAGAAAACCAGAATAGCTTATGAGAAATTGATGATTCCGAAGGTTAAGGGAGGTTTAGATTTACCTAACTTTGAGTTATATTATTTAATAATAAACTCTAATAGAATTCTAAGAGTGGCTAATTATGACATATCTAATTATAAATGGTCACCTAATTGGTTAATTCTATAAACATGTTGTTAAGTTGGGAATGAATTCTAAGGCATTACCCTTTTTAAAGAAAGAGAATTTTAAATTATATGCCTTGATGAAACACATTAGAACATATATAATATCGGTACAAAATCTGTTTCAATCTTTGGATCTTTTACAATATATGATGACTCTTCAACCTTTTCATAAGAATCCGAACCTGAAAATCAATAATCAATTGATAGACCTTAAAAGATTTCCACAAATAATTAATGTAACTTTACTGGATCTATACCCTTATATTGGTATATCAGTACATGATATATTAAAAGAGATGAACCTTCCTAAATCTTATTTAATTATAATTCGATAATTAAAGGATCTTTCCATAAATTATTTTAATGACTTTGGAATTAAAGAAGAAGATTTGACCAAGTGTTTAAGTTTATGGCAAACTCTGATGCAAGATTTTAAATATATAACATCTACATACAACTTAATAAAAGAATTGAAATACAAGAATCAAATACTCTTCGCAAATTACTGGAAGGAGAAAATACCATTGATTGAGGACAATAAAATATTAAAAGCTATTAACCTAACCTTAAAAGCAGTATCTCTCCAAAAAATTGTTATTTACGCAACTGATGATTTTTAATAATGCCTATTATACTCGTCTTAGAATACATAAATTTGACTCTAAAAATTCACCTAAATGTCCATATTGCACTGATCAAACGGAGGATCTTTTACACATGTTCTGGAGCTGTAAATGTATATTTAAACTTTGGAATTCTTTAAAAATTCAATTACAAAAAATGGGTTATCAACAATCTACACTTTCCTGGGAATTTATGATTCTACATATCCCGCCGAACGATTTGGATAAATCCCAATTGATAATACTTACAAATATTTTTTTATTAATGAAGTTATACATAGCTACAAACTGGTTGAATCCAGTGCAGCCTTCATGGGAAATTTTTAAAAGTGTAGCAATAAAACATATTTTAACACATAAATTATTAATTAAGGATCACAAGAAAAACATAAATAACCCAAAAATTTGGGAGAAAATCTTTAATATTGTATTGGCATAATGATCAAATTATATTGTTCCTCTGGGTGTACATATTAAAGTCGGAAACGTTATCAATAACCTGTATACTGATACTAGATCTTTTAATACCTTGTCAAGAATTTTATCTTAATGTATAAAGATTTTAGTTATCTGTTGGAAGCATTCATGTAGATAATGTATATATAGTGTAGTAGTGTGATTATAGGTTTACTTTTGATATTGCTGTATTTTATTTTGTGTAGTGTATTACTGTATTAACAACTGAAAATAATAAAGATTTATTATTGAAAAAAAAAAAAAGAAATCAGTTTCTGATGTCCACATCCCCCAATCAAAATACCATAAAAGGCATCCTCCTGTCAGCATTCCCAGGTATACAAAAAAGTGAGAAAGTCTTGTATGCTTTTCAAAACTCAAAAAAACTCAGCTCTAATTGCCACAGGAAAAACTTTTATTAACAAGCTTTTGTAACAATGCTTTTTCAGGTTTGTGACATGTGTGATGGATATATAGTACTAGGCTGTATATGCCATGTATTGTCACTAAGGTATGTCGGTATACGTCAGTAATCTTACACCTACTCAGAGACCATTGTCATGTCTACCGATGAGGAAGCTATCTACACAGGTGCAGAGGGCAGTCTCACCACACCTGCATCTATTATGCTGCCTACAAAATGTGACCTTTCACTAGGTAATATAGATCAGGAAGAAGCTGCATATAGGGCAGTAAAGCCTCTACACAGTCAGATGCATCATGGATTATGATGATGAGGATGTGTTATTCATCTTGATACTGAAAGTTGTGGTTTTCTTTGACAATGATATCACCCTAGTACTGGATATCATGCACACACAGGTCACATGGCCACTGCATGTCATAAGATGATATTGTTGTTGTCATTTGTCATGCTGCAGACAGCAAAGTAGGTCCATGACAGAAAGAAGTGAGGACATACATCAGACAATGGATGCGGTGCCTAGGTCATCACTGCTTGCTTCTGGTACCATGTTGACTATGACCTACAGTGTTTCTCTAGAAACCTTTTCCACATATGCAAACAAGGCCATTATATCGGCTGCTGTGAACCAACACGTACAATGTCCAGATGCAATCACTGTGCCTCCTACTGTTAACTGCCTTGGTGTTGGGCTTGATGCAGTGTACAGTCACCAACCTTTGTATTTTGCTGCATGTACACGCATCTTCCTCCTGCAGCAACATTAGTGCACCTTACTGAAGGCATTCCAGCCTTGGAAAGGGCAATAAGACTGATGCATGGTGCTGAGTGTGGCAAAAAAGTTCAAGTGCAGCAGTCACTGACAGTCTTATAATAACTGTGCAAGGAATGCAGAACTCCATGGGTGCCATAAACACTGCTAATGCCAAACACACCAGGCCATGATGGTAGCCATGGGACAAATAACTCATGTCTAATATTGCACATCATATTTGCTTGCTGCTTGGCAACTCTGGTGAATAACAGCAGGTATATAGATGACAAATTACTGTGAGATCAAGCAGTTCCTCCAAAGTTAATCAATTTGGAATGGAATATCTCATGTTGGGGGTTACACACTGCCACAGCAGCTATAACAGCTTTTTGTAGTGTGCAACACTTACTGCATGTTTGCATTTGGCATTGTCCATCTAGTCCTAAACAGCATTATGAATAGTTGGCTGTACACATGATGATGTAAACGGGTGTTCTTTTGGCTGTACTGTTTGTGATATGTGCAGTAGGTAGCTTGTAGCTGACTATCAGTTGCCCATTGCAATGGTACTTGCATGTACATTGGTTCTCTTTAAGTACATTAGTTTCAGGCATATCATAGATACTGATGTTATACATACTGAGACTACATCTGCCACATTGCAGCGCATGCTCAACAGATGCTGTCTGTGCGCCTCTGTATGGATCAGAATTGCCCATTATGTCACCTTTGTTGGACGGCTGCCCTTTGAATACTCTTCACTGTCATTCATTTCCACCTGTCCAGGAGCCAATGCCTGTAGCATGCTTACCATGCAATGAACACCTGTCTACTGTGCTGGAAATTGCATGGTTTACAGCACAGATCAGGAAGATCTACACCACCTTCTGCAGTATGTACTGTCCCACACATCTGAGGCATTCAAGGTCATCAGTCTATCCTTGTCTCCATCAAAGTGCATGCTGGCTGTGAGCTCAGCATATTAGTAGGGATGGTTAGAGGTCACCTGTAGGCTGAATCACCTGATGGATAAACAAAGAAATTACATTAGCTATCTGTAACTCAGTGCAGCACACACTGTTTGTACAGCTAGTGCATCACCGCTGTTGGTTGCATGGTATTGTGCCCCAATATGTACCTAAATATACTACTGTGGTATACATAATGTCTAGTACACTTGGCACAGTTCATTTACCTGTAAGTTGTAGCAATGTGGGCACTCCTAGATTGTTTGCAGTGCATATTCATAATGATGCAATCAACACTACATAAAAACTGACAGTGAATTGGGTTGCACAGTTTCCTCTTAACACATACCAGCCTCTGAGCAACTCATGGGCTATTGGCTGCTATCATGGTGTAATGTGTTGCCTCTACACCAATGACTAGACATGCTAACTGGTGAGATCATTGCCATTCTCAAGGTATTTGGGAATACAATGTGCTGACTTGTCTAAACATGGGCTAAACCCTTGGCTAGGCTTATAAGGGCCTCAGGGTCAATAGCCTAGTAACCTCCTATGATCCTAATCATTAGCATCTGTTTTCAGATAAGTAGGATTTTGCCGAACAACATCATCTGCCCACCATAATGTACTATTTAGTGGAATGAAGAGAACAGCTACAACTTTTGTTTTTGGTGGAATCGACCAAAAAAGATGTCCATTAAATCTCAGTTCTCTGCAGCACATGTCACATATGGTATCCATGTTGAATCCCTCAAGGAATTAATATTTGGTCAGAAGGACTAGTTCTGCCTTACCTGGCACTTATACCATTGCAAACGTTTCATAGGCATGTATCACCTTTGCCCACTGCATATCTTTCCTGCATTCTTCCCAGCACTGCACTCTAACTCCGTGTTGCTTTTCAATCATAATCCCAGTAAGGTTTGATATTTTTGTACCTTGTATCATCACAGAATGGTCTATAATTAGATATGACTGAATGATGCCTTCTTTTCTTTGCATTATTTGTCTTCAAGACTACACTATCTTGCATGCCTTATTGCCTTTCTTTGACACAGATTTACATTTTGCTTCATTTTTGAATTAAGAACGTTAACTGCATTGCAAAAATATCACTATTTGTGCAGTACTGCAGTTTAGTACACCATCCTGTGCTGTGTTGAATCAAATGATCTTTTCTTGCCAGATGTAGCATAAGGTGCAAGCTGTACTCTATGAAAAATATACAAAGGTGTTATAAAAACATCTTTCTCTTTGTCTCTGAAATGATGACACGAAAAGGGCCCTTCTGCTTTATGCACCACAGTAGTGAAACCACGTGAGGATGTATTGCAAGGCATTTTAAAAAGTAAAGCTATATTCCACAAGACACTGAAGAAACACAAACACTAGATAATTTATTGTTGTTTAAAAGCAAAGCATGGTTTAATAAATGTATTGCCCAATTCCATAGCTCTGTTATATGGTTCAAACCACTTTCCAGAGCCCAGTGTAGTTCACTGACATGCCTTAACTCCCTTATGTATTGTCATGCATTACTAGAACAGCTACAGCAGTCCAGAATTCACAACCATGTAATGCATGGTATGTGCTTTGTAGGACAGCCAAGATGTTTAGCAAGCTTTTTTGTTGTTTCCACTGTATAAGTATTTCTGGAATTTTTTCACTTTTTTAAAGCTAGCTGTTTTGCCTGCTCTGACTTTCCCACCAAGCAGTACTTAATTACCTGATCTGTTAACTGTTTAAATCATTCTTTTAGAGCTTCCTGGCTGATTTTCCCCTGTTTTAAATGCTTTTTCAGTGTCTCACTGTTATTTTTTTGCTGTGTTCAATATTCTTTGTTTCCCGCTGAAACTAGGGTAGCTGTAGCATAGTGCAGATCCAGGTCTGCTGCTTCTGGAATTGTTTGTAGTGTTTTTTTTTTGTTCTGATCATGTTTTCCAGGCCATCTTGGATTGGAAGAGGCCTAACTGCACCTTTGTGAGAGAATTGTGTTTGATCAGCACCTGACTGGTAAAGGGAGGCCAGTCTAGGGCTTGGAATAAGCATCCTCATTGGTACTTTTGAATTTTGTTAGAATTCTTTCAAGTTTTAGCTAGTAGTATTTAGGCCCTGTATCTGAGCAGATTTCTACTTGTTTGCATGCTGCTTAGCACGGTGCACTACCACACAACTGTGCACCAAAGCCGGATAGTTGAATTCAACAAATTTTCCCTTAAAACCCAGATATCCATTTGCAGTACTCCTCCATGATCGTTTCTGAAAAGCCAACCCAAGTGACAACAGTCTTCTTCCTAGCAATATGGACAGTTGGACTACCCTTGTTTCTCCTGCCAACCTTGTTGACTTGGGTCTCTTGAGGCAGTATAGCAATTGCCTCATATACATAGACAATGCCCCTTTTGGTATGTACCTCACAAGACATCTACAACAACTGGAAAGGCCACAGAAATACCTCACAAAGAGGATTACCAGCCTCAAACAGATGCCCTACTCAGACTGTCTCAAAAAACTCCAGCTTTATTCTGTCACGTATTGCCTACTCAGAGGTGATCTCTGCCTAACATACAAAGCTATGTCAAACCCAGAGCTGTTGGACATGCTCCACTTAAAGAAATCCCAATCCCTCTGTGCTACACGCTCTAGGGACCTAAACCTTGTCACCACAATAAACAGAACATGCTGGAGGGATAGATTCCTGTCCCAGAGACTTCCCATACTCTGGAACAAACTGCCTATATATATATATATATATATATATATATATATATATATATATATATATATATCAAACAAAGCTCCTCATTAGCACTCTTCAAGAAATATCTTGATGATTGGATGGGGGATAGGAAATTCACCCTGGGGATCACATCTGTGGCTCTGCTTGACAGGGGCACAGGAAAATAATTATTTGGGTGGCAAAAGCCAGGGTGCTGTTTGTCTAGGCTTATATAAGCCCTATGGCCAATAGCCTAGTACCTACCTATGAACAACACCCTACTAATAACACAGTCTAGTACAGAGTGCGGAAGATGTATTTACACCAAGAATCTAGAATCCATGCTCTCTCTCACTCAAACCAATAACACAGAGAAGGATATCAATTCACCCACCACTACATATTCACATAGTACCACTAATCATTCACATAGTACCACTACATATTCACATAGTACCACTACTCATTCACATAGTACCACTACATATTCACATAGTACCACTACTCATTCACATAGTACCACTACTCATTCACATAGTACCACTACATATTCACATAGTACCACTACTCATTCACATAGTACCACTACATATTCACATAGTACCACTACTCATTCACATAGTGCCACTACATATTCACATAGTACCACTACTCATTCACATAGTACCAATACATATTCACATAGTACCACTACTCATTCACATAGTACCACTACATATTCACATAGTACCACTACTCATTCACATAGTACACATCAAACATGTAAATCCACAAATACGGGGGTTCTCTTGAAACACTTACCAAAACACCAGAGACCTCCAAAACACAACTCTGCTACAGCTAACACAGTCTCCACAATACCTATGACACACAGCAACACCATTGTTCCACCCACCAAGTCCATAAGGTGTAATGCTCAAAAAACAAGTTTTCTTGTCTTTGGAGACTCAATATTGAGACACATGGATGTTTTGCTCACTAAGTTCGTCAAGTAGAAAATCACAGTCAGCTGTCTATCCAGTGTCAGGATTCACCAAATCACGCATGCACTCAGGTCCCTTAGCAATTGGTACTGTTATGACTCTGTCATAGTTCATGTTCGTGTGAATGACCTGAGATGTACCTCACTGGACTATATGAAGAGAGATGTGCTAGAGCTCTCTGAGTATGTGTCCCATGAAGATACGTCCCAAGCCGTGAGCAACATACTACCATCATCTAGAATGATGCCACAGTATAAACAGAAATTTATTTATTTCAATAATTGGTTTAGTTTTTAGTGTCATTCCAAGGGGATCCATTTCCTGTCTACCTGTGAAACCATGGTTGACAAACCTTGCTGCTTTGCCAGAAATGGTTTGCACCTGGCACCCCTAGGCTTTCGACTGTTGCCAAAGGCTCTTGCCCCCCCCCATAGTGCCTTTTTTAGGCAAGATCTTGAAAACAACATTCATTCTTTGAAATTAACCAGTTAGAACAAAATGCTGGTAAATGCTACAAGCTTAAACAAAAAACTGCACTCCCTGAAAGCACTTATATCACTAGAAGATGTAGATGTCTGTGCAGTCAAAGAAACCTGGTTTAAGGCCTCAGAGAGTACCCCAGCCCTGCATGGCTACAATGGCTTCCACACTTTTAGACCACAAAATGAATATGTAAAAACCAAAGGAGAAGGTGTTTCAGTCTTTATTAGAGATAAATTCATCTCATGTCTAGTTATGGAATTACTCCAGATCCAGGTTACAGTGGGAAAGACCCCCATTCAAATCCTAGCCAGTTATAGACCCTCATCCATGGGTCACAACACCCACAAGGCCTATTAACCAAACTGAAGACAATCCAAATTTTACTGAACGTGCTGGTTACGGGGGATTTAAATTATCACACCATCAATTGGGAAACCTATTCTAGTCTAAATTCACTAGCACAAAAGTACTCTGACTTTGTGAATTCTAATGCTCTGGAGCAAATTGTCCAAACCCCGACAAGAGGAACAAACATTCTAGATCTGGTCCCCCCAACTAGTCAAACAAGTGCACTGCTGCAGCTGCTGGATGCTCAGTAGTTAAAACTGACCACAAATCAGTCACCTTCCAACTGACACTCACAACAGAACTCACAAAGGGTGAAATCAGACAAACAATTTCACCAAGGCAAACTCTACCCTCCTAGGTGAAAGTATAAATGCGTTCCAAGCCCCACCCCAAGCTGACAGTGGTAACTACACCAAAGCTTACACTAAAGCCCTGTAAAATCACTTGCATAAGTGTATAAACTCGGCTATACCAGAGAGAATTGAAGCCAGAGCCCCAAGTAAAATCAAGCTGCTATGGTGGACTTCCAGTATCAACAAACTCTGCAATAAATGCAGAGAGTTGCTGTCCAAGAAAACAAAGGACAGAACCTAACAATGGAAAAGCACCCTCCTCAGTCTTAAGCAAATAAGACAACTTGTCAAACCCTCCAAGAGCTCCTTTGAGAGAAATCTAGCAAGTACTGCTAAGGACAGTCATAAGGCCTTTTACAGCTATGTACATACCCTAAAAGATAGGACCCAAGCACATGCAGAACTGGTGGCCAATGGTATCACACACACTGACCCAACAAAGATAGTGTACCTGCTAGCAGATAAGTTTGGTGAAAATTTCACTCCCTTATCCCCCCAACTTACAACAAAATCCCCCACTTTACATATCTGAAGAGCAGGTCCTCAAAGCCCTGCCCAAGGCAAAGACCATGGCCTCTGTGGGACCTGATGACATCTCAGGCTGTCTTCTAAAGAGGCTAACACATGAACTAGCATCACAATTAAGTACCCTTTTCAATCGTAGCCTAACCACAGGCTTTGTTCAAACAGAATGGAGAACAGCTACAGTTATTCCTCTCCACAAAGGTGATCTAGCAACAGACCCAGGAAATTACAGACCCATAAGCCTGACTAGCCATATCTGTAAGGCCATGGAATGTATCATTATGGAACTCATAAAAACGCAGGTGACTTCCAAGCCCTGGATCCTACCCAATTCAGCTTCATGAAAGGCAGATCCTGCCTGATAAAGTGGTGGATTTTTTTGAATGTGCAACCAAGTACATTGATGAGGGAAAATCTGTGCACAAGTATACCTCCACTTGGCAAAGGCTTTCAACACAATCCCACATTTAGGCATTACCTATAAACTTAGCAAACTGAATGTAAACCTCCTTTGTTGTAAGACAGGCTGCCAACTGGCTCATAAACCAGACACATACTATCAAAGTTGGTGATTCCACATCAACCAGCAGACCTGTTACCAGTGGGGTGCCACAAGGGTCAGTGCTGGGCCCCCTACTGTTTGGTATATACTTCTCAAAGGTTCAGGACAAAACTAAAGGGTTGCGGCTGACCAAGTTTGCAGATGACTGTAAACTAGGTGCAATCATTGACTCTCCAAATGATGTCAGTGTACTCCAGAAGAGTCTCACACAGACCAACGACTGATGCAGAAAATAGAACAACTGGAACCATGGCTAAAGTTAGAAGCAGCTTTAATAAAAAAATGTTAAAATCACTCTTCTGGAAAATCCAAAAGTTAAGTACAAGAAGTTAAAAATAACTCCTCAGCAATATCCAAAAATTGCTAGTAAAAACTTTCACCTTAAGGCATGGCAACTTCTCAATTTCTCAGCTTCAAAAAGAAAAGTTAATTTCTTCGACATCAAATTAACAATCAGCCAAGAAGGCAAAACTGAGACCACTTTGTACAAAAAGCCAGTTAAAAGGAACAGTTATTTACATCGCACAAGCATACATTCTCCACATGTTTAAAAATATCTTGACAAACCAAATATTGAGAATTGCCAGATTGAATACACTGGATACTATTATGGTAGAACAATTTAATACTACTGCCTCTGTTTTCATCAGAAGACGTTGTCAAGAATCACAGGTTAGCGACACACAGCAAGAAATCATAGCAGTTCACAACGATGAAGCAATATCTCTATTTCATAATAATTAATATACACAACATACGGCACAGAGAAATCAAAAGATTTGACGCATGTTAACTTACAAATGCAATACTTTAGCAGTAAAATAAACCTCCACCAAATACTGGCCAATTTTAAAATACTACAAGTAAGAGATTGCATCTCCACCATTCATAACTTTAGCTACAGAAGAGCAGCCAACTTAAAACATATACTTTGTTGCAACAAACAACCAAGATCTAGAACAAGTTTTTCAAGTTCAAGAAAAGGTACCTATAAATGTAAAAAAATGTACCTATTGTCAGCATATAGACACCATCAGGGTTATTAAACATCCTGTATTTAACATATATTTCTTCATACAAGTTTATGTGAATTGTGGCTCTAAGAATGTGGTATATATGGCTAGATGTACACAATGTCCAGCATTTTATATAGGCATGGCCAACAGGAAGCTTAAGAAAAGAATCGGTAGCCATATTTCTGATATTAACGGACAAGTATATACTAGCACCTTATACAAGCATATTTTAAACACAGACAATTCACATAATTTCAATTTTTTAATTTTATGCATCGTATATAAACCCATATGTGGAGGAAGTTTAAAACTCCTAACTGGGTTACAAGAAATTAAATGGATTTTGCACTTCAGTGCATACACTGCACCTGGTCTTAATGAGCCTTTCACTTTAAGATCAGTGCTTCATGGTCTACAACTACAGGTGCACTAATCACATGCTTTACTTAAATTCTGCAGTTCTAATACAGAGAATTACTAGCCTGAAGAAGCCTTAAGGCAAAAGTTTTTACTAGCAACACAAATTTTGGATATTGCTGAGGAGTTATTTTTAGTTTCTTGTACTTAACTTTTGGACTTTGCAGAAGAGTGATTTTATCATTTTATTATTAAAGCTGCTTTGAACTTTAGCTGTGGTTCCAGTTTTTCTACTTTCTGCATTATTCCTGTTTTGTTTGTTAAACCGGATTCATTTTACTTTACAGACCAATGACGGGTGTATTAGTCACGGTTTCAAACTGAATGCACTAATATGCATAATCATTCCCTTCGGCACAAACAATGTCCCTTCAGACTATCAGATCAATAGCAATACCCTAAGAATCTATGAAGTGGTAAAGAACCTGAGATCACAGGTTGACCTTAACTTCAACCAACATGTATCTACCATTGTAAGAAAAGTTTTCCACACAGCTCACTTGATTAGTAAAGAGATTACCTTGAGAGCAAAAGAAGTTATAACTCCCCCTATACTTGGCACTTATCTGTCCCATAATTGAGTATAACATCCCTTTCCATATGTACCGTACTAAGCACCTACAGCAATTAGAGAGACCTGAGAGGCTTCTTAAAAAGAAAATCAAGGTCCTCAGCATGTGCCTCACATGGACCAACTAAAATGCATGTCTCTATACTCTCAACCCAAGGCCCAAACCTAATGAACGTACTGCATATCTGTAAATCAAATGGGCCTAGGACTACCTGTTCCAGGGACTTAAATATGGCCTGTGACTTAAATAGGACATGCTGCCATGTCTTTGGAACATGCTACCAATTCATGTGAAACAGAGAACCTCTATGACACTGTTCAAGAGGAACCTAGACCAGTGGATGAGGCACCATAAATTCTTACCAGGGTGAGCACCCACAACCCTCCTGGACATGGGCAGTCATCACTAAATGCAATAGTGGTTATTGACTAGTACTTCTACATTATTACATTGGGTTGAAACAGCTAGGCTTAAAATGCCTTCTGGGTTAATAGCCTGGTAAACTCTTATGATCCTATGTAGAAGAGGAAACATGCAGTCAAAAACAAACAACAAGCCAAGTGGCATCCTTGATGTTCAGGTACACTGATATTGTGCCAGGTAGAATAACAACAGTCTCCATATTCAACAACTACACATCACAGGTAATTTGGAATAAGTACATAGTTATGCTCTAAGCAGCTGTAGCAATGTGTTTCAAGCACAGCAACTTGTTTTGACAACTTCATGCTTTGTGCACCCCACACATTTATGTTATTATGGAGCTCTTTGCCATGAGGAAGTCTGCCGTCAATCTGATAAAATCAATAACATGACACTTATACCATGTCCAACTGTCATGGCAAGTAAGGCAGAAAACCTTTTAAATCACAACTGTGATAACAAACAAGCAGACAATCCCAACAGGCTAGAGCTGCTATCAACATCAGAATAACACTGAAAGATAATAAACCATCTTATACAACAAGTCAACAACAGCATATGGATATGGGAAATGAAACAGCTCTATGCATATCTAGAAAGTACAGACATCTAGAAAGTGCAGATGCAGGTTGCCTAAGTGTGATATCACTGCAGTATACATGGTTTGTTTACATCTGTTCTCATATCATGTGATGCATACATCACAAGAAGGGAAACCAGTGCATCTTCCTGTCAACATATTAGGGAATTTAATAAAGCAATTCCTGTGGAAATAGTAGGAAAAAAAGTGTCGCAGCAACCTCCAAAGTAGACAAAAAGTTGACTTATTACAATAATCCAAACCAGTAGTCTGCTGGTTTGGATTATTGTAATAAATCAACTTTTTATCTACTTTGGAGGTTGCTGCGACACTTTTTCCCACATGAATTGCTTTGTCTGTTCATTGGTTGAAGTTTGTCAAGTTCCTACCTGTTTTTTTGTTCTTCGTGGGAATTTAATAAAGGCTTTTGGACTGATATGGTGATCCTGAACTGAGATTTCACCATGTGAGCAGGTCCCGGCTTTTTTATGCAGTTAAACTTGTCTTAGGTTCTGTTTTAGAAAACATATTCTAGTCTGATAAGATCTATTGGAGTATGAGCAGTTGAAAGGTATGCTGGCAGTGCCCTATGGAAAACATGTGATGAGGGTAACTGGCAGTGCCCTATGGAAAACATGTGACGAGGGTAAATGGCAGTGCCCTGTGTAAAACACTTGACTAGGTTAATGGGCAGTTCAGTATGTAAAACACCTGCCTAGGTTAATGGGCAGTGCCCCATGTAAAACACCTGACTATGTTAACTGGGGCAGTGTACTATGTAAAACACCTGACTAGGTTAACTGGCAGTGCCTTATGTAAAATACCTGACTAGGTTAAATGGCTCTACCCTGTTAAAAATATCTGACTAGGTTAATTGGCAGTGCCCTATGTAAAACACATGCTAGGTTAACTGCCAGTGCCCTGGGTAAAACACATGATTAGGTTAACTGGCAGTGCCATGTGCAAAATACCTGACTAGGTTAACTGGCAGCACCCTATGTAAAACTCATCACTTTGTTGAGTGGCAGTGCCCTGTGTAAAACATCTGTCTAGGTTAACTGGCAGTGCCCTATGTAAAATACCTTGACTAGATTAACTGTCAGTGCCTTGTGTAAAACACATGACTAGATTAACTGGCAGTTCCCTGTGAAAAACTCATGACTAGGTTAACTGTCGGTCATACTTCTCAACCTTTTAGAAAAGGAAATCTGGACAAAGCCATGGATAAAAGTGGGTCAAAAGCCCCAAAATAGGCACAATTTTAATTATTGCCCTTACAAACTTAGAAATGTGATAGAATTATTTTTTCTGAAGGGTATGAAGTCTGAAAGTCAAAGGCCTGTCGTTATTTTCCTAACTTCAGTCTTTAATGATTTGTTTCTAATTTGCCAGAGAACAAGAATTTTATGAAAAATGGACCAAAAATATAATGCAAAAATCTGAAAATTCTGCAAAAATCTGTACAGTTGAGAGGTATGCTGGCAGTGCCCTATGTAAAAGGGTAACTGGCAGTGCCCTATGTAAAACACATGACTAGGTTAATTGGCAGTTCTGTATGTTAAACACCTGACTAGGTTAATGGGCAGTGCCCAATGTAATACATCTTACTATGTTTACTGGTGCAGTGCTCTATGTAAAACACATGACTAGGTTAACTGGCAGTTCCTTCTGTAAAACACATAACTTGGTTAACTGTCGGTCCCCTGTGTAAAACACCTGACTAGGTTAACTGGAAGTCCCTGTGTAAAACACATGAATAGGATAACTGGCAGTGTCCTCTATAAAACACATGACTAGGTTAATTGGCAGTGTCCTATGTAAAACATATGGCCTGGTTAAATGGCACTGCCTATCTAAAACACATGACTAGTTTAATGGCAGTACCTTGTGTAAAACACCTGACTAGATTAACTGGCAGTGTCCTGTGTAAAACACATGACTAGGTTAACTAACAGTACCCTGTGTAAAACACATGACTAGGTTAAGTGGCAGTGCTCTGTGTAAAATGCATGACTAGGTTAACTAGAAGTGCCCTATTTAAAACTCCTGACTAGGTCAATGGCAGTGCCCTGTGTAAAACACATGACTAGGTTAACTGGCAGTGCCCTGTGTAAAACACATCACTTGGTTAACTGGCAGTGCACTATGTAAAGCAAATGACTAGGTCAACTGGCAGTGCCCTATGTAAAACACCTGACTAGGTTAAATGGCAGTGCCCTGTGTAAAACACTTGACTTGGTTAACAGGGAGTCACATCTCTCAACCTTTTAGAGCAAGAAATCTAGACAAAGCCATGAATAAAAGTGGAACAAAAGCCCAGAATGGGGACAATTTTTAAATACTGCACTTACAAACTTAGAAATTTGATAGAATAGCAGGTTTTGCATTAGCATGAATTTTCTGAAGGGTGTGATGTCTGAAAATCAAATGTCTGTCATTATTTTCCTAACTTCAATCTTTAATGATTTGCCACTAATTTGCCAGAAAACCACAATGTTATGAAAAATGGACCAAAAATCTGAGGAAAAATCTAGACATTCTGCAAAAGTCTGTACAGTTGAGAGGTATACTGGCAGTGCCCTATGTAAAACTTGTCACTAAGTTAAATGACAGTGCCCTATGTAAAACACATGACTATGTTAACTTGGGCAGTGCCCTATTGAAAACACATGACTAGGTTAACTGGCAGTGCCTTATTTAAAGCATGTGACTAGGTTAACTGACTGTGCCCTATGTAAAACACATGACTAGGTTAACTGCCAGTGTCCTGGGTAAAACACATGATTAGGTTAACTGGCAGTGCCATGTGCAAAATACCTGACTAGGTTAACTGGCAGCACCCTATGTAAAACTCATCACTAGGTTGAGTGGCAGTGCCCTGTGTAAAACACCTGTCTAGGTTAACTGGCAGTGCCCTATGTAAAATACCTGATTAGGTTAACTGGCAGCACCCTATGTAAAACTCATCACTAGGTTGAGTGGCAGTACCCTGTGTAAAACACCTGTCTAGGTTAACTGACAGTGCCCTATGTAAAATACCTTGACTAGGTTAACTGCCAGTGTGATGTGTAAAACACATGACTAGATTAACTGGCAGTTCCCTGTGAAAAACTCATGACTAGGTTAACTGTCAGTCATACTTCTCAACCTTTTAGAAAAGGAAATCTGGACAAAGCCATGAATAAAAGTGGGACAAAAGCCCAAAAATAGGAACAATTTTAATTATCGCTCTTACAAACTTAGAAATGTGATAGAATGAATCTTTCTGAAGGGTATAAAGTCTGAAAGTCAAAAGCCTGTCATTATTTTCCTAACTTCAGTCTTTAATGATTTGTCTCTAATTTGCCAGAGAACAACAATTTCATGAAAAATGGACCAAAAATATAATGCAAAAATCTGGAAATTCTGCAAAAATCTGTACAGTTGAGAGGTATGCTGGCAGTGTCCTATGTAAAAGGGTAACTGGCAGTGCCCTATGTAAAACACATGACTAGGTTAATTGGCAGTTCCATATGTTAAACACCTGACTAGGTTAACGGGCAGTGCCCAATGTAATACACCTTACTATGTTTACTGGTGCAGTGCTCATGTAAAACACATGACTAGGTTAACTGGCAGTTCCTTGTGTAAAACACATACCTTGGTTAACTGGCAGTCCCCTGTGTAAAACACCTGACTAGGTTAACTGGACGTCCCTGTGTAAAACACATGAATAAGATAACTAGCAGTGTCCTGTGTAAAACACATGACTAGGTTAATTGGCAGTGTCCTATGTAAAACACATGACCTGGTTAAATGGTACTGCCTATCTAAAACACATGACTTGTTTAATGGCAGTACCCTGTGTAAAACAACTGACTAGATTAACTGGCAGTGTCCTGTGTAAAACACATGACTAGGTTAACTAACAGTACCCTGTGTAAAACACACGACTAGGTTAAGTGGCAGTGCTCTGTGTAAAACGCATGATTAGGTTAACTAGCAGTGCCCTATTTAAAACTCCTGACTAGGTTAATGCCAGTGCCCTGTGTAAAACACATGACTAGGTTAACTGGCAGTGCCCTGTGTAAAACACATCACTTGGTTAACTGGCAGTGCACTATGTAAAGCAGATGACCAGGTCAACTGGCAGTGCCCTATGTAAAACACCTGACTAGGTTAAATGGCAGTGCCCTGTGTAAAACACTTGACTTGGTTAACAGGGAGTCACACCTCTCAACCTTTTAGAGCAAGAAATCTGGACAAAGCCACGAATAAAAGTGGAACAAAAGCCCAGAATAGGGACAATTTTTAAATATTGCACTTACAAACAGGTTTTGCATTAGCATGAATTTTCTGAAGGGTGTGATGTCTGAAAATCAAATGTCTGTCATTATTTTCTAACTTCAGTCTTTAATGATTTGCCACTAATTTGCCAGAAAAGCACAGTTTTATGAAAAATGGACCAAAATTCTGAGGAAAAATCTAGACATTCTGCAAAAGTCTGTACAGTTGAGAGGTATGCTGGCAGTGCCCTATGTGAAACATGTCACTAAGTTAAATGACAGTGCCCTATGTAAAACACATGACTACGTTAACTTGGGCAGTGCCCTATTGAAAACATATGACTAGGTTAACTGGCAGTACCTTATGTAAAGCATGTGACTAGGTTAACTGTCTGTGCCCTATGTAAAACACATGACTTTTTGTTAACTGGCCATGCCCTATGTAAAGCACATACTTAGGTTAACTGGTAGTGTCCTATGTAAAACACCTGCCTATGTTAATTAGCAGTGCCTTGTGAAAAACACCTGACTAGGTTAACTGGCAGTGCCATTTGTAAAACACATGACTATGTTAACTGGCAGTACTCTACATAAAAAACATGACTTGGTTAACTAGCAGTGCCTTATATGAAACACATGACTAAGTTAACTGGCAGTGCCCTACGTAAAACACATGACTTGGTTAACTGGTGTTATGTAAAATACCTTTCTAGGTTAACTGGCAGTGCCTTGTGTAAAACACATGACTAGGTTGACTGGTAGTGCCCTGTGTAAAACACATGACTAGGTTAACTAGAAGTGCCCTTTTTAAAGCCCCTAACTAGGTTAATGGCAGTGCCCTGTGTAAAACACCTGACTAGGTTAACTGGCAGTGCCCTGTGTAAAACATATGACTTGGTTAATAGGCAGTGCCTTGTGCAAAACCCTTGACTAAGTTAACTGGCAATGCCCTATGTAAAGCACATGACTAGGTTAACTGGCAGTTATATCTCTCAACCTTTTAGAGCAAGAAATCTGGACAAAGCCATGAATAAAAGTGAGACAAAAGCCCAGAAATAGGAACCATTTTAAATATTGCTCTTACAAACTTAGAAATTGGATAGAATAATAGGTTTTGCATTTGCATGAATTTTCTGAAAGGTATGATGTCTGAAAGTCAAATGTCTGTCATTATTTACCTAACTTCAATCTTTAATGATTTGCCACTAATTTGCCAGAAACCACAATTTTATGAAAAATCGACCAAAAATATAAGGCAAACATCTGGACATTCTGCAAAAGATTAGACAGTTGAGAGGTATGCTGGCAGTGCCCTATATAAAATATGTGACTAGGTTAAATGACAGTGCCTTATGTAAAACACATGACTAGGTTAACTGGGGCAGTGCCCTATAGAAACACATGACTTGGTTAACTGGCAGTGCCCTATGCAAAGCATGTGACTAGGTTAACTGGCAGTGTCCTATGTAAAACACATGACTTTAACTGGCAGTGCCCTATGTAAAACACATACCTAGTTTAACTGGCAGTGCCCTATGTAAAACACCTGCCTAGGTTAACTGGCTTGCCCTGTGTAAAACATGTGACTAGGTTAACTGGCAGTGCCCTATGTAAAACACATGACTAGGTTAACTGGCAGTGCCCTGTGTATAACACATGACTATGTTAACTGGCAATGCCCTGTTCAAAATACCTGACTAGGTTAACTGTCAGCACCCTATGCAAAATACCTGACTATTTTAACTGGGGCTGTGCCCTATGTAAAACACATGACAAGGTTAAATGGCAGTGCCCTACATAAAACACATGACTTGGTCAACTGGCAGTGTCCTTCATAAAACACATGACTTGGTTAACTGGCAGTTATATCTCTCAACCTTTTAGAGCAAGAAATCTGGACAAAGCCATGAATAAAAGTGAGACAAAAGCCCAGAAATAAGGACCATATCTAGTTTAACTGGCAGTACCCTATGTAAAATACCTGTCTAGGTTAACTGGCAGTGCCCTGTGTAAAACACATGAGTAGGCTAACTGGCAGTGCACTGTGAAAAACACCTGACTAAGTTAACTGGCAGTGCCCTGTGTAAAACACATGACTAGGTTAACTGGCAGTTCCCTACATAAAACACATGACTTTGTTAACTAACAGTGCCATATGTAAAACAAATGACTAGGTTAACTGTCATTGCCCTATGTAAAACACTTGACTTGATTAATTGGCAAGGTTGAGTGCTGTCATGTAAGTGTTGAAAGTCCTTTGACCTGAAATAGTACAAAACAGCAGTTTGTAACCAGGAGGCATCCTAATGTTTGCTGTGCAGCACCTGTTCTAACTGCATGAATATAGGCCTTGAGGCTGTTTTAGTTACTTGCAGTAGAACTCTGAAACTGCTATCAGGCTGAATTTAATGCTGTGTTCTCCATTGATTAAGTCGTAGTAAAAACACTTGTCTAAATTAGATACTCATGTGCATCTCAATTATATGGCTTCTTAAAGTAGATTGCTATTTCAGACATATTTGTTGATATCAGAAATATTATGTAGTTTATATAAATAGGTATATATATATATATATATATAGAGAGAGAGAGAGAGAGAGAGAGAGAAACTGCAGAGAAAGTTATTTATGAATTTAAAGCATTTCATCAAAATTTCATACAATTGAATATCTAATCATGCCGCAGTTAATGTTGTTGTTGTTGTTGTTTGTCTTTCGGCTTTTCCTGGTTAGGGGTCGCCACAGCGGAACTCTGGTCCACTAATGATTGGCAGTAGATTTTCAGAAATGGTGAGGTACCAGCTTGACGTTCAACCTCCAATGAAGGCACGCCCATTTACGCATGTCTTTCAAACGCCCACCCAACCAAGGGGAGGACATGCAGACTCCACACAGAAGGCACTCCCCACACTCCAGCCAAGAATCGAACGGGAGAACCTCTTGCTGTGAGTCAACAATGCTATCACTGCACCACCGCGGATAATCACATCGCAGTTAATATTAAAACCTAAATATATTGAAAAAAATGCAGATTTTTTGCACTACCCCAAACCCCATGCAAATTACATATACAAATTCCAAGATAACTTTACAGCAAAGAAAGGATAAATGTCTCAAACTCTGCCCTTCTATGATGTTGCTCAGAAAAAGCTGATTTAGTTCAATCAGCTGATTTTCAATCAGCTCTACTAGCTTTTTTCACTACTCAGTGTAAAAAAAACATTGGTATCCTTCTCTCTCTCTCTATATATATATATATATATATATATATATATATATATATATATATATATACACATATATATATATATACAGGTCTCTGTTAGAATGTCAAAAGCACGGTTCATCGAACACATTTTAGCGAAAGTGCATAACATTGAATATGCACTTTTGCTAAAGGAGACTGAAAAAAGGAGAAAACATGCTGTTTGCATTATTTGTTAGTTGTACATCAACATATACTGTTGAGGTACAACTAACAAACCTCTTGTGAAGATCATGGTACAGTGGGGATGAGGGAATATTCCCTTTTCCCCATTGTAGTGCGATCTTGGAGTTAGACTATTAAATTAGGGGGTGTGGGGGTGCAGGGGGGCTTGCCCCCCTGCAAAATACTGTTTATAGGTTGTTAGTCTGTTTTCTGCCGGTTACGAAAACCGGCTTTTGTGAAAGTGCACATTCGATATAGTGTACTTTTGCTTTTATGGGCTTCAATGTTGTTAGATCGATGTTGTGTGCTTTCGATCTAACAACATAGACCCATATATATATATCTATATATATATATATATATATATATATATATATGTGTGTGTGTGTGTGTGTGTGTGTGTGGATCTACTTTGATCCATCGAAAAAACACTTAATTAAAACTCACTTACCCATTCCCAGTTCAGCAAAACTTCACTTTAGTGAAAGCACGGACTGCTGACATCCTTTCCCTGAGAAAGGAACCCCTTGACCACCATAATGAACTTTGCCCTTTCTACAATGAAGTGTGATCTCGGCGATGGAATATTTAAGTGTGGGGAGTGGGTTTAGTTTTGGTCTGTGTGGATTTTTTTCTAATGGTGGCCAAGTGGTTCCTTTCACAGGGAAAGGATGTTGGCAGTCCATGCTTTCATTAAAAAGAAGCTTCACTGAACTGGGAATGGGAAAGTGAGTGTCGATTAAGTGCTTTTTCGATAGATCAAAGTACATCCATAGATATATATATATATATATATATATATATATATATATATATATATATATGTATATATATATATACACACACACACACACACACACACACACACACACACACACACACACACAAACACCTATATAAACACTGTCCACAAAAGATCGACAACGCAAATATTGAACCACATGCAAAAAAATAAATAAATAAACTTTTTGCAGAGGGGCACCCATTGCTAATTAGATATACTAACTCTGAGACTGCACAATCTGTGGGGAAAGGGAATGTTCCCCTACTCAAAATTGTCGCTCTAGAGAGCCTGTTAACCATCTGCATATGTCAACCGAATGTGGTCAGATAAAGAGATGTCAACCTATTGCCTGACTCCCATATACATAAAAATATAAATATATGGAAACACTCCATATAATTGAATGCTTTTAATCACAAACATGGTTAACACTGTCAGAAGTGAGTGAAACTCATTTGATCACTTCTGTCAGTGTTGTCCATTCAAGACTGTGGATGGTGCAGTGGTGCAGTGGTAACATTGTCACCACTGCACCATCCACAGTCTTGAATGGACTTAACACTGACAGAAGTGATCAAATGAGTTTCTAGATGCTGTCACCTCACAGCAAGAGGTTCTTCAGTTTGATTCTCGGCTGAGGTTCCTTTTGTGTGGAGTCTGCTTGTCCTCCCTGCATTTGTGTGGGTTTCCTCTGGGTGCTCCGGTTTCCTCCCATGTTACAAAGACATGTATCTGGAGTGTTTCTCGCCGGGCCCCTGCTGAAAATTGGCTTTGTTCCAAGTCAGATTGTGCACATTGGGGATCGTGGAATTTGCCCTTTCCAAACTGTAGAGTGATTTCAGAGTTTGTATATATAATTAGCAGTGGGGGTGTGAGGGTGTAGAATGGCTTCCCCTTAGAAAAAAAATAAGTGTTTTGTTTTTTCAGCTTATTGCCTTTTGATCTTTCAGTACTGGTGTTTAGCCATTCGAAATTTTGTACTTCAATGTTTAGAAATGCATCTGTATGTATATAGATGAATAGATGGCTAGATAGATATAGACACATACACACACACACACACACACACACACACACACACACACACACACACACACACACACGCACACCATCACCTGTCATCATCAACCCCCTTTTTCCGACGTATTTTCTACATGGGGTCAAATGTTATGTCAACTGTTGCCAACTCTCAATTAAATGTCACTCTCCTACCTTCAACAGTCATGACTGACTGTTGCAGGTCTTTTCTCACACAATCCATCCATTACTTCGCAGGACATTCTTGTCTCCTTTTCCTTTCTTCCATTCTGTCCAAATCCTCTTCATCAAATTGTATTCTGGCTTCCTGTACATGTGCCTGAACCTCCGTAATCTGTTTTTCTCTTTGATTTGCTCTGCAATTAAAGCTATCTGTGCTTCTGCTCTGATTTCCTCATTTCTTTGTCTGCTCACATTATGTAAACTGCCGCCAATCTTGCGCAATTCATTTGCATCCCCTCTAGCTTCCTCAGCTACACGGCATTCACTGCCAGGTTTCTATACCATACAGTAGTATTGGTCACACCGATGTTTTATACACCTTCCTTTTCAGCTTCTTTGGCAGTCTTGTGTCATAAAATATCCATGACACTCTGCCAGTTGGCTGCAGCCCCTCTGATTCTAGTTCTCATCTCCTCATTTACACTTCCTTTCTTCTCAAACATCCCTCCCAGGGACGTTAAACTGTTAAATTGTTTTACAGTTTTCTCTTTTATCTCAGTTCTGAGCTGCTTCTGATTTCCTCCATTTGCTGCCTTTACAACAGTCACATCTGTACTTAGTTTCATCTTGTGTACATTCAGTTTTACATTCCATTCCCACATCTTATGCTGAAGTCCTTGCTCAGAGTCTGCCTGTGATGCCACATCATCTACATACAGCTGCTTTGTTCATCTGTCTCCTATGACCCTTTTGCTACTGTAGTCCCATCATCAGTTTGAATAGCTGTGGGGTCAGAGTTGAGCTCCCACTGAAAACCCCACTGTGAGACCGAACACTGTTCTTACGTGTGTCACTGGGTCCTTGTACATAGCCTGTACTAATTCGTCCAGTGTTTCTGAGACTTTGAACCACCACAGTACTACCCAAATCAGCTTTCTTGGGACACACATTAGTATGCAATCCAAATTTTAGAATTTTGCCAATTTTTTTTAAGGGCAGTGTTTGAATACTGCTATATTTGCAGTCAGTCAAAAGCATTTACATTACAGTTGTGGACTGAGATTGTAAGAACATAAGTTTCTGACATGTATAATTTGGTTGTCACTTACACAGTGTATATTTTTACCGGACGTCTAACAGTTTTGACGACACTGAGCAAAACTCTAAGTGTATACTCTGAATGTTTTCACATAAAATTGCGTACCTTAAAGTTTAAATATGTCTGCTACCTCACTGTTTAGACATTTGAAAATCTAGGAACTTCCCGTATTAATGATTGCGCCATCAGTAGTTACCTTTTGCATTGGTCTTCAAAGTAGATGACTTAACTGAAATCATTGTATTCATGCTGAAAGTCTTAAGGATACTGTATAATAATTACTGCTTAGCTTGGTTACTTCTTTGTTACTTTGGTTGCCCTTAGCATAGATGGAATGACCTACAAAATATAACCATTTTGTCAGATACCACGTTTTCCAGTGATGTTATCCTGATAGTGCAACGGAGAACAGATTTAGTTTTGTTGTTAGAAGCTGAGCTTAACAACTGTTAAGCACCAGCAATCATTCCTTGTGATGCTGACTCAGGAATATGCACATCTGTAATTTGGGAGAGTGTATGATATAAAATACACATTTAGAAAAATCCTGGGTGGTCGCTACAGCTATGATATGCTCTCCTAATTTTGTAAATAAATGTAGAGTTACTTTAAATATTAGTATTTTACTGTTTACCTTGGAGAACTAAAATGAGAAAACAGCTCTGAGGAAAATTGATTAGCTCACTAACAAATATTATGAAATGCCACATGTTCATTTTTTTAAGTATTACAAATTAAAGTGCAAGCCATAATATAAAATTCTGTCATAGGCATGCATGAATGCATGTTCTTTCTATGTGATCCTGCCATCCTTAGAACAAAACTTATGTACAAAATGAACAAATCTTTAAATCTACATGCATGCATCTATATAGACATCTCAGAAACCTTAATGGTCTTTCTATACCACAGCTGACAGACTCTTTTCTATAAAACGGACATTCAGTCAAGAATCACCATTCCTAGTAGTTTACCACTCCTCCCCCAATTTCAATCTTTTGTACCTTCTGTTTTACTCCTAGTAGGAGTTTGCTAAGCTACCTTATATGTTCAGCATCCAGTTCCTACATCTCTAGAGCTCTGCTCCCCCTGTCTTTCTCTTCTACCTACATTATCACCTGCTGGAATCTTCTAGTCCCCTAGGTTGACGTGCTCAGTACCCATCACTCTGTCTGAACCCCAGTCCCTAGCCCCACCAGACGTTACTCAGTCTAATACTGTTGTTGTCTTCCTGTATTGCTCTTCTCCTGTATCGACCTGATCCTTGCACTGTTGTGTACCTAGCCTTGACTTTTCCTCTAGTCCTCTCTCTTTTTCTCTCTCGCCCCTCCCCTGCTTCTTTTCCTTATCAATACCTTTGTCGATTCCCCATTATAGAGGTCAAGCTCATGTCCAGACAGTTCTGTCTCTACTCATCCTTCCAATAGTAGTGTCTCACCACTTCCCTCTCACTCCACCTTTTCTTTTCAGCTGTTTCACTCCAGACAGACAAAAATACCCACTATATTTCATTTCCTTCACACACATCAACCCAAAGCCGTATAGCTCAACTGTCCAGTTTTTTACAAAATGTCCACATTTTCGTATCGTATTTTTGGGTCTGCTCCTTGTAATTTTTTTTTCTGGCAAATTATCTTTTTAAACACCTGCATGAACATTTTACTTAAGACATAAGCACAACTACATTAATAGAAAAGAAAACAAACAATATTAACATTTATTAGTTTATACACAATACACATAGAGATGTAACTGGCTCAACCAGTGATCTGTGCCAGTCTGTTGCACTAGTATCCCACCACCTCAGTTCTTCAAATGAAAATAAAAAAAAAAGGACTTCTGTAAAACTGCAGGAATGCCATTTGGCTTCCTGTAGACAGTACCCAATCCATGCCCTCCAGCTCTTCAAATGAAGGGAAAGAAAAAAAAAGTTGTACCTGGACAAGACCCAATCAGATCCCATGCTGTACTGGACAAGACCCAATCAGATCCCATCAATGTGCCCTGCCCACTATCCTCCTCATTTTTGTTAAAGAAACAGAAAGACATTTTTTTTTCTTTTTTTTTTTTTTTATTTTAAACTGCAGCTCAGTGAATGCAGCACCATTAATCACCAGTTCACTGAGCCTGGCAATATAGCATACCTGTTAGCTGACAAATTCAGCTCCATCTTTACCACTCTCTCACTCCCAATTATTCCCTCAAGAATACCCTCAAGTGTAACACCTCCAGGAATAACTATGGAGTATGTCCTGGCTGCACTCACTAATCATGCTGTATTATTCAACCATATCTGAACCCATTTAATTACTAATTAATATATGATCATCATTCTTTTATATTAACTTAATTTAAGTCCCATTCTATTTTTACATATCTCTAGCTCTGTTGTTCACAATGTTTCTGGATATGCATTCAGCAGTACGGATATGTTTTTGTTTAATCAGCAAGACCACTGTTGTAATACTATAGAAATGTAAAAATTCTTAACCATATCACTAGCTACATAATCAAAGTGTATTAACTCAGTTTTGTATATGAAACGCTAAACTAATGCATGATAACAATCTAAACAACATAACCCAACTCTTCTCATTCCATACCTTCAGTTCTTAACCATATCACTAGCTACATAATCAAAGTATATTAACTCAGTTTTGTATATGAAACGCTAAACTAATGCATGATAACAATCTAAACAACATAACCCAACTCTTCTCATTCCATACCTTACAGTCCCTTTCTATCATGTATTACCAGCATCCTACCTTACTACTACCAACTCTCCTTACTATGCTCACCTCTACCTATCTTTTAACCTCATATGCCCAACCCCTTCATTATAATCTTACCATCCCTAACAAACAAACAATAACTTCCCCCCTAGCCCTACCCACAAGCTATCTCTATACTATCTACAAAACCAGCTACCTTCAAGCCAAATATCATCGTCTTGCTCATATTAAATACTCTATACTTATCCACAAAAGACAACTCGACTACTACTGTAAATCTCCACAATACTACAACCTTACAGTACTCCATTCATTATTAGATGGGGACATCCACCCCAACCCGCCCCAACCCTTCTCCTACATCCCCTAACTATTACCAATACAAAACAAACCCATCACCTTTACACATGCCCTATAAATCACTCTCAATAGCCCATCTAAATATCGTAGCATTTGCAACAAAATACCACTACTTCATGCTCTTCTTGAAGTTCAGCAGTTTGACATCCTCTGCTTAACAGAAACATGGCTCAAACCCACAATAAAGATAATGAAATTCTACCCCAGGCTACAGTATCCTTAGACAAGACCGCCTAAATAAAAAGGTGGAGGTGTTGCAATTCTCTATAAGGAAGGACTTCAAATTAGCAAAACTAGTCATAACTTACCATCTAACAACAATGCAGAAATAATTATCTCTAAACTGCAGCTGAACCTTCATAAAACAATAAACATTATATGCACATATATTCCCCCAGGTAATAATGCTACTACACTAGAAGACATATTAAACTGGCTTTCCTTAAATCTCCAACAAGAAACAATACTATTAGGAGGCATTAATATTGACTGGAATTCATGTATACAAACAAACCCATCCACCCTTATCAACCTGCATGGCTTCTCTCAAACCATTAACTCCTCAACAAGAACAAATAAGCTTAATAAAGAAAGCATCCTTGACTGGATACTTATAAATAGTCCACAACAAAACTACACTACAGGAATCCTCCCAGATGACCTTAGTGACCACTCTCTAACATATATTATCAGACATAAAAGTAATTGTACTATCCCTACATCAGTCAGATCATCTCGCAGCAAAAAACATTTTGACCCCAAATTGTTTCAAACTGAACTTAAGCAATGCAATTGGTCACCTCTTAGGTCTCTCCCTATTAATGAAGCAGTTAATTACTTTAATACCACCTTCCTGGCAATCCTAGAACATCATGCTCCAATACGATCCATTAGAATGAAAACGAAATCAGCCCCATGGCGCTCAAAAAATACTAGGAAGCTAATCCTTAGTAGAAATAAAACCTGGGCAAAATGGCATAACACAAAAAGCCTAACTGACCACCAATCTTTTAGACAGCAAAGAAATATGACAAAAAAGCTATTCTACAAGATAAAAAGAACTTTTATACTCAATTGCAACAATCATCCCCTCACCTATCACAAAAATTCTGGTCTTCTATCAACACACTAATATCCCCTGGAAAAGTAGCTACACCTAATCCTTCAGGTTCTAATCCTGATTGCCCAAGGCAAACAGCTAATACCTTCAATACTTTCTTTACTTCTGCTATACTTAATCTAGCTAATCAGCAAAACCCTGATACCTCCAAACTTCCCACTTCTCTCCCCCCTTTCCACCTCAAACCTATATCCACTTCATATATCTCTGCCCTGTTACAGAAATTAAAACCTTCCACCCCCTCAGCTGATAAACTACCAGCTGAATACCTGCAAATTGGAGCAAAAGCCATTGCCTACCCCATCTCCATATTGATTAATAGAACCATAGAAGAAGGCACTATTCCATCACTCTGGAAAATCTCACACATCATTCCTCTTTTCAAAGGTGGAGACTCCATTGAGTTTTCCAACTTCCGCCCCATAGCATTACTATCTCCACTTGCAAAAATTATGGAGAAATGCATACACAAACAATTACTTACCCATCTACTTTGTCACAATCTTCTAGCTGACTGCCAACATGGTTTTAGGCCATTCCATAGTACTACCACAGCCTTACTATCCTTTACTGACTGTATCAATAATAACAACAAAAATATTCTTTCCTCAGCATTTTTCGTAGACCTGTCCAAAGCCTTTGACATGGTCAACCATCAACTTCTAATCCACCGATTGAAGTCCCTCTTTCTTGATCACCTAGCTATAAACTGGTTCACATCCTATCTGGAAAACCGAAAACAAGCTGTTCTTTGGAATAACCAACTTTCTGACCTCCTCCCCACCTCTATAGGTGTCCCTCAAGGCTCTATCTTAGGCCCTCTACTGTTTTCCATTTTCATAAATGACCTTCACCTAGCTACCCCAGATACAACTTGCATTCAATATGCAGACGACACTACCATCATTTGCTCTGGTTCCAACCAAACTGAACTTCATTTCCTCACAAAAAGCCTTCACCACTATAGAGCAATGGTTCTCTAACCACTGTCTTCTCCTTAACCCAAATAAAACTAAACTTCTGCTTTTTGCACCCTCCCACTTATCTCCCTCCTTTAATTTCTCACTCTCATCTAATAATGGTACACTAATCTCTCCTGATCTCAGCACCAAACTCTTAGGAATTACAATTGATAACCAACTAAAATTTGACTCTCACATAAACTCCACCATAAAATCCACAAACAAAAAACTAGGATCTCTCTATAGAATCAAATCTTTTCTGACTCCTGAAGCCAGAACCACTATAGCTAGAACTCACTTAATCTCTACCTTATTATATGCCTCCCCCATATACACTAATCTTTCTAAGCATAATCTTAACAAACTAGCTACAGCATTTAACCACATTGCCAGATTTGCCACAAACTCTCCATACAGGACTCATCACTGTCTCAATCTCAAAAACTAGGCTGGCTGGAATTACCTCACCTGATACAATTCTACCAACTTACAATGGCCCATAAAGCCCTATACCACCCTGACAACACTCCAATGCTCTCTTCCCTCATTAAATCATACAATAATCTGGAAACTGCGCTCCTCTAACAGAATGCTGATTCATACTTCCTTTTCAAATAACGTAGCTGGTGACACTATATTTTCTAATTCTGTTGGCAAAATATGGAATCTACTACCACAAAACCTTACTACCATAACATCACTCCCACTATTCAAAACTAACTTAAAACTATTTCTCACTAACCGCTGGCTATGCTCCTGCAATAAGCCTGACTAAACAGCTTATTTGACTCTTTAAGCTAACCTTCTCTGCTTAATTTCCTAACTCTGTCTCTCCAGAGTATTTACTCACCATGTCTGAGTGCATTAGGCATTTTTTTCCTTTTCTTACATACTCACTAATATTTTTCAATTTTTCTGATCTCATAAATTACTACCCATCTGCTTTCTCTAACTTTACTTTTTTAGCCCTCTTCAATGTCATTTGTTATTTTCTGCATGATTATAGTGTGTTTTTTATTATTATTTTTTAGTGTGAGCTTTTAATATTATTATTACCACTTAGATGAATAGCTTTTAGTAGTATGTTAGCGGAGCTTTTCTCCTCGGGCCTCCACTGAAAATGGACATGTATCCAGCTGGACTAGCCCGGTCAACAAATGTAAAATAAAAAAAATAAATAAATAAAAATATGCAGAAATTTGTCAATTGTAGTAATTGATTGATAAATGTTTTTCTGTACTAAACCTATTAGTTGTTTATATTTAAAAGCTATAAAAAAGTATTCAAAAATAAAGTAGGTTGTCTCCTTCCTGCAACACTGCATGTCATGTCAACCCTCTTTCATAATAATTAGATTGTAACACCCAAGGAAAACTGTAGGGATAAACTCATTTCAGGTACAGTTCCAGACAGTTTTAGAAACCATATGCCATCCTTCTCTTCTGAATTTTAAGAAGAAGAGAAAAAGTTCAAAAATGTATGCATAATTATCTGGGGGCTTTATTTCTAATTAATGAAGTAAGAGACTGCTCATTATAAATTTTTACTATGTGTATGGACATGTAAATGGTGCTATGGGGGATTTTCTAGCCCAACAGCAGTGAAGGCAATGACTGTTAGACAATTTGTTCATATCAGAACAAATGATCCTGACAGCCATGCAATAGGCAGACGGCTATTTTTGGACAACCATTAGTACCCCTTTCTTGTTGTGAGGTGGACCGCAAGGCCTAGTATGTATATTGGTCATAATGTTAAACCTAGGTGAGCCCATTCTAGTCCCACGAGAGCAGCAATATGAATCAGTTTGGATTTAGCATCTCATTGCTTTGGAAATGTAGTCCATTTACACCTATTATTAACTGAAATGTTAACCCATCCTTCTCATGACATGTTTTGTAATGTCCAAAAATGAATATGCAACATAATTCTGAAACATCATGTTCTCCTCACATCAGCAATGTTCTGTGACTTGTCCATGCTGCTAAACCCTGACAGTGAAGAAGAAGGGCCTAATGATACCTCCTCTAACTAAGGCTACCTAGATTGTAAGCAGAAATTTGTCAATTGTAGTAATTGACTGATAAATGTTTTTCTGTACTAAACCTATTAGTTTATATTTAAAAGCTATAAAAAAGTATTCAAAAATAAAGTAGGTTGTCTCCTTCCTGCAACACTGCATGTCATGTCAACCCTCTTTCATAATAATTAGATTGTAACACCCAAGGAAAACTGTAGGGATAAAGTCATTTCAGGTACAGTTCCAGACAGTTTTAGAAACCATATGCCATCCTTCTCTTCTGAATTTTAAGAAGAAGAGAAAAAGTTCAAAAATGTATGCATAATTATCTGGGGGCTTTATTTCTAATTAATGAAGTAAGAGACTGCTCATTATAAATTTTTACTATGTGTATGGACATGTAAATGGTGCTATGGGGGATTTTCTAGCCCAACAGCAGTGAAGGCAATGACTGTTAGACAATTTGTTCATATCAGAACAAATGAGCCTGACAGCCATGCAATAGGCAGACGGCTACTTTTGGGCAACCATTAGTACTCCTTTCTTGTTGTGAGGTGGACCGCAAGGCCTAGTATGTATATTGGTCATAATGTTAAACCTAGGTGAGCCCATTCCAGTCCCACGAGAGCAGCAATATGAATCAGTTTGGATTTAGCATCTCATTGCTTTGGAAATGTAGTCCATTTACACCTATTATTAACTGAAATGTTAACCCATCCTTCTCATGACATGTTTTGTAATGTCCAAAAATGAATATGCAACATAATTCTGAAACATCATGTTCTCCTCACATCAGCAATGTTCTGCGAACTTGTCCATGCTGCTAAACCCTGACAGTGAAGAAGAAGGGCCTAATGATACCTCCTCTAACCAAGGCTACCTAGATTGTAAGGAATCTATGAATAATTACATTAGAAACAATAGTAAATCCATGATAGCCACAACTACATGAATATGAACTTCCTGTTTCACATACCAATGTTTCATTTGCATAATCTGAAAAAAGATTTGCCTTATCATGAGCAATGTGATTAAAAGATTGTACCTTAGCTTTTATTGCATTGCATTGCACTGACACTGCAAAAACAGAACCTTTGCAAGAACAGCGGCAGGGGTAATTGGAAAGTAGGAACAAGACTTGCAGACCATAACAGAGAAATACAGGTCTAGTCCTTGTAAGTATCCATATGGGTTTTGCTGTTAGAGAGAACAGTAAATATTACTCCTTTATTTACATAGTAAAGAGAAACAGTGTTGTGTAGCTGGCCTAACACCAAATGTGATTAGTTGAAAGAAAAAAAGGCTGTGCATGATACAGGGAAATGGATTTTGGAAGAGACACTAAGCTGCATGGATATTAATAATTCCCCAAATTTTTAGTGCAAAAGCAGGACTGGATTTAGACATGGTGGTTACCTAAAATATAGGAAGATTTAAAGCCCCCCATTTGTCAAATACTAACGGAATAAGGCAGTACTGGGTAATGGAAGGACTGTTCCATTAGAAATTCAAAAGAAATTCAGAGGGGTAGCCATGGAGTCTCCAGTGGCCCCCTCTTTTGCAAACATTGTGATGGGATGGTGGGAGCACCTAGTGTTGGAACCTCTTAGAAAAGAATTCCATGTGTTGTATTATAGAAGGTTTATTGACGACCTGGTTTTCATTATGGAAGGGGGGGTGGATATGGTTGAATGTTTTGTGAATAGGTTGAATGAAGTATCTGTTTTTTTTTAAGATTTATACTTGGTGACACAGGGACTTGTATTAATTTTTTGGATGTTAACCTAAAATGGGATGACATTATACACATTTTGTAAGTAAGATTTACAGGAAGTAGACTTTCATGAATACTTATTTACATTATTCTAGTCAACACCCAAATACATCAAGGACAATATTCCCAAAGGGCAGTTTATTAGAGCCTGTCATATGACAAGTGACGATCATTTACTGGCAAGTGGATTTGAGCATTATTATCAAATTATTTATTAACAGAGGTTATGACGAGAAATTATTGAGAACACAAGTTAAAAATGTTTGGGATAAGAGAGACACTTGGTATGCTCCGATTTTAAAGAAAGCATTGAAGGACAATCACTGTGGGGAAGATATGAATGCTTTAGAGCAGTCATTTGTATTTCAGTATGCAAATGACTTTGGACGGGGGTATTATTCGTAATGTTGTTGAGAAGAATTGGAAAATTATTGAGTGGAATCAAGAATTACTGAAAGTAGTGGGGATAGGACCTAAGTTTGTGAATAGAAATGACAACAATTTAAAAGGTCTATTATAAAAAGGAGAAGACACAGTGAGTCCAATAGTGTCTTCTAAGCCACATGGTATGTACAAATATTTTGGGTGTACCACGTGTAGATACATCCTGGAGGGTCCTTTTATTGAACTTCCCCATATAGCCCATACTATCAAAGTATCAGGATCTTTTAGTTGTAAAAGTTATTGCAGTGAAAAATACAAACCAGGTAACCACCAGGACTGTCAGCATATAAAACTTTTATTCAGAACATATAGGATAAGCGCTTTCACACAAACTGTGCTTCCTCAGATCCATCAATACAAGCAAACTAAAGCACTTTATATACTGAAAGCAATTAACAATCAATAAAAACATTAAAACAATTACTGGTGTAAACTACACTTCTTTAAAATCGTCTTTAAAGGTACAGCAGTATTAATGCCAGGCAGCTTGTCTGCCTGCAGCCTAACAATCCATTTAGTCCCAGCTATCTCAAGCCTATTATTAAAGTCCCCACCTCTCTTATCCATACATACTATCTGTAGTACTAAAAACTCAAAACTGTGTCCAGGATGCATAGAAATATGCTTTGCTAATGCATTAAGCGTATTCTTGCATCTAATGTCACCTTGATGCTGTAATATACATTCCTTCAGCATCCTCACAGTCTTCCCTACATAAAATGAAGTGCAATTTCTGCACTTAGCTACGTATATTAAACTTTTAGATTTACAGTCAGCATAGAATCTCGGTAAAAAAAGGTATTCCAGGGTGGGGTGCTTAAATCTAGCCTCATTGGAAATAAAGCTGCAGACCTTACATAGTCTGCATGGATAATTGTAAAAGTTATGGAGTGGTTTATGTAGCAGTATGTGGTAAATGTCAGGAATTTTATGTTGGAATGACAACTAGGAGTTTACACACGAGCATTACAGAACACATGTATAGTATGAAAAAGAAGGACAAAAAGACTGCTTTGTACAAGCATAGTCTTGAGTGTATTGGGTTCTAAGAATTTTTATTTTCAGTTTTGGAAAAGGACAAAATGAGTTTGAGAGGGAGAGATTTTAAGAATTATTTGGAGCAGAAAGAGGCCAGATGGCAAATCAAGCTTAATTCAGATAAAAAATAGGTTTAAATGATATAATAAATATCAAATGTTTTAAAAAAATGTAGGGTATATGTGAACAAATAAGGTTATAGTAACGCAAACATTTTATGGAACATTTTTTAACAGCTTTTAAGTTGTCCTTGTTGATTCACATTTTATCACTTGTATTTAATTGATTGAGTGATTTTTATTAGAGTTTGAGTATGAATATTTAAGTATGTTGTTTGCTCTTGTTTTTTATCATTTCTGATGAAGTCTTACTGATGAAAGTGTTGATTAAAGGAGGTTTACACTAAAGTATGTGTGGTGTTTCAGAATTTAGCAAAGTGTTTTTGTGATTTTTAAGACTGTTCCTAATTTGCAATTATCAGCAAATTTGGTCAGCCAGAGGACTTTGACATTGGCCTTGACTTTAAAGAAGTAAATGCCAAAAAGGAGCAGCCCCAAGACCAATCCCTGAGGAACTGTGCTTATGACTAGTCTCTAGACAGAGCATAAACACATGGTCCACTGCTGAGGGAGGTTCATGGTACATTTAAGTCTATATGGCTGAGAAGTCTGTTATAGCAGGTATTAGAATTCATTTCAATGGCTGTCAGTGGGTACACCCTACTTAAGACTCCTTGGTAAAGCATTTTATTGACTTTTACACATGAAGCAATCCAATTTCAATGTTTTACAATAACTAGAAGTAACAATGAAGATTTAATGCATTATTCATTCCTGTATGCAGAACTTTGATAAGTCCTCCAATTTCCTAACTTTTTCTTTCTCTATAGCCAGTTTAAAAGCAAAGGACATGGACAGACATTCTGAGTGGTGCAGTTGGATTATAATACCATCAGAGCACACAATCATTAAGATTTTTCCTGCATAGACAGGAGCCTAAACAAAAAACTTCACTACGTTCTCACACTCAGACATAGACATCTGTGCAGTTACCAGGATGTGGTTTAAAGCTGCAGAGAGTACCCCTGCAATGAAAGGTTTCCGTGCCTACCACACTTTTAAACTTGTAGCTGCACAGACAGGGGCTAAAGGTGTGGGTATCTCAATCATTTTCATCAACCCCCCTTTTCCCATTTTTTTACATGGGGGTCAGGGTGTCGTGTCAACTGTCACCATCTCTCTTTTTCCAATGCCTTCTTCGACACTCATGCTTAGCTATAGCAGGCCTACCTGCCTCTTTGCTGGATGCTCTCATTTTCACTTGCCTTCTTTCTGTCTGTCCCAATTCATCTTTACCAGATTGCTTTCTGCATTTTTGCACATGTGCCTGAACAACCGTAATCTGTTCTCTTTGACCTTTTCTGCAATCAGAGCTTCTTTGGCTTCTGCTGTTATGTCCTAATTTTTTCATCTGTTCCGCAGAATGCATCGTATCACCCAGCTCAGGCACTTTATCTCCATCACTTCTAGTTTCCTCAATTGCTCAGCCTTTACTGCCTGGGTTTCTGTACCATACAGTAGCACTGGTCGCACCACTGTTTTGTACACCTTACTTTTCAGCTTCTTTGGCATTCTTCTGCTGTACACTATACCTGACACACTGTGTCAGTTGGCTGCAGCCTTTTGTATTCTGGCTTTCACCTCCTTATTCAGACTTCTGTTATATTATTCGTAATGTTGTTGAGAAAAATTGGAAAATTATTGAGTGGAATCAAGAATTACTGAAAGTAGTGGGGATAGGACCTAAGTTTGTGAATAGAAATGACAACAATTTAAAAGGTTTATTATAAAAAGGAGAAGACACAGTGAGTCCAATAGTGTCTTCTAAGCCACATGGTATGTACAAATATTTTGGGTGTACCACGTGTAGATACATCCTGGAGGGTCCTTTTATTGAACTTCCCCATGTAGCCCATACTATCAAAGTATCAGGATCTTTTAGTTGTAAAAGTTATTGCAGTGAAAAATACAAACCAGGTAACCACCAGGACTGTCAGCATATAAAACTTTTATTCAGAACATATAGGATAAGCGCTTTCACACAAACTGTGCTTCCTCAGATCCATCAATACAAGCAAACTAAAGCACTTTATATACTGAAAGCAATTAACAATCAATAAAAACATTAAAACAATTACTGGTGTAAACTACACTTCTTTAAAATCGTCTTTAAAGGTACAGCAGCAATAATACCAGGCAGGTTGTCTGCCTGCAGCCTAACAATCCATTTAGTCCCAGCTATCTCAAGCCTATTGTTAAAGTCCCCACCTCTCTTATCCATACATACTATCTGTAGTACTAAAAACTCAAAACTGTGTCCAGGATGCATAGAAATATGCTTTGCTAATGCATTAAGCGTATTCTTGCATCTAATGTCACCTTGATGCTGTAATATACATTCCTTCAGCATCCTCACAGTCTTCCCTACATAAAATGAAGTGCAATTTCTGCACTTAGCTACGTATATTAAACTTTTAGATTTACAGTCAGCATAGAATCTCGGTAAAAAAAGGTATTCCAGGGTGGGGTGCTTAAATCTAGCCTCATTGGAAATAAAGCTGCAGACCTTACATAGTCTGCATGGATAATTGTAAAAGTTATGGAGTGGTTTATGTAGCAGTATGTGGTAAATGTCAGGAATTTTATGTTGGAATGACAACTAGGAGTTTACACACGAGCATTACAGAACACATGTATAGTATGAAAAAGAAGGACAAAAAGACTGCTTTGTACAAGCATAGTCTTGAGTGTATTGGGTTCTAAGAATTTTTATTTTCAGTTTTGGAAAAGGACAAAATGAGTTTGAGAGGGAGAGATTTTAAGAATTATTTGGAGCAGAAAGAGGCCAGATGGCAAATCAAGCTTAATTCAGATAAAAAATAGGTTTAAATGATATAATAAATATCAAATGTTTTAAAAAAATGTAGGGTATATGTGAACAAATAAGGTTATAGTAACGCAAACATTTTATGGAACATTTTTAACAGCTTTAAGTTGTCCTTGTTGATTCACATTTTATCACTTGTATTTAATTGATTGAGTGATTTTTATTAGAGTTTGAGTATGAATATTTAAGTATGTTGTTTGCTCTTGTTTTTTATCATTTCTGATGAAGTCTTACTGATGAAAGTGTTGATTAAAGGAGGTTTACACTAAAGTATGTGTGGTGTTTCAGAATTTAGCAAAGTGTTTTTGTGATTTTTAAGACTGTTCCTAATTTGCAATTATCAGCAAATTTGGTCAGCCAGAGGCCTTTGACATTGGCCTTGACTTTAAAGAAGTAAATGCCAAAAAGGAGCAGCCCCAAGACCAATCCCTGAGGAACTGTGCTTATGACTAGTCTCTAGACAGAGCATAAACACATGGTCCACTGCTGAGGGAGGTTCATGGTACATTTAAGTCTATATGGCTGAGAAGTCTGTTATAGCAGGTATTAGAATTCATTTTCCAATGGCTGTCAGTGGTACACCCTACTTAAGACTCCTTGGTAAAGCATTTTATTGACTTTTACACATGAAGCAATCCAATTTCAATGTTTTACAATAACTAGAAGTAACAATGAAGATTTAATGCATTATTCATTCCTGTATGCAGAACTTTGATAAGTCCTCCAATTTCCTAACTTTTTCTTTCTCTATAGCCAGTTTAAAAGCAAAGGACATGGACAGATGTCATTCTGAGTGGTGCAGTTGGATTATAATACCATCAGAGCACACAATCATTAAGATTTTTCCTGCATAGACAGGAGCCTAAACAAAAAACTTCACTACGTTCTCACACTCAGACATAGACATCTGTGCAGTTACCAGGATGTGGTTTAAAGCTGCAGAGAGTACCCCTGCAATGAAAGGTTTCAGTGCCTACCACACTTTTAAACTTGTAGCTGCACAGACAGGGGCTAAAGGTGTGGGTATCTCAATCATTTTCATCAACCCCCCTTTTCCCATTTTTTTACATGGGGGTCAGGGTGTCATGTCAACTGTCACCATCTCTCTCTATCCAATGCCTTCTTCGACACTCATGCTTAGCTATAGCAGGCCTACCTGCCTCTTTGCTGGATGCTCTCATTTTCACTTGCCTTCTTTCTGTCTGTCCCAATTCATCTTTACCAGATTGCTTTCTGCATTTTTGCACATGTGCCTGAACAACCGTAATCTGTTCTCTTTGACCTTTTCTGCAATCAGAGCTTCTTTGGCTTCTGCTGTTATGTCCTAATTTTTTCATCTGTTCCGCAGAATGCATCGTATCACCCAGCTCAGGCACTTTATCTCCATCACTTCTAGTTTCCTCAATTGCTCAGCCTTTACTGCCTGGGTTTCTGTACCATACAGTAGCACTGGTCGCACCACTGTTTTGTACACCTTACTTTTCAGCTTCTTTGGCATTCTTCTGCTGTACACTATACCTGACACACTGTGTCAGTTGGCTGCAGCCTTTTGTATTCTGGCTTTCACCTCCTTATTCAGACTTCTGTTATCCTCAGCCACCCCTCCTAGATGCTTGAAGTTTTTAACCTGTTACACTACTTTCCCTTCTATCTCAGTTCTCAGCTTCTTCTGATTTCCCCCATTTGCTGTCACTACAACTGTTTAACCTGCACTCAGTTTCATCCCATGTGCCTTCAGTTTTGTATTCCATTCCCCTATCCTTTGCAGAAGTTCTTGCTCAAAATCGGCCTTTAGTGCCACATGATCTGCGTACAGCAACTCAGTATGCATCACTAACAAGCTTACCTCGAGTTTGGTTAAATAGAATGATACACAGGAGTTTCTCCACATGTAGGTAACCATAGATAAAATCCTGTGCCACATCCTAACTAGCTATAGGTCACCGTCCATGTCCCAAGAAATTCACAGCTTATACTTAAACCTACTGGAGACACATTACTATCCAAACAAACACCCTACTCATTGGGGACTTTAATTACTTATCTCTAGCCTATAAATCCTACATTGCCTCAGACTTGCAGACACAGAGGTTCCTGGGCTTTGTAAATACAAATACCCTTGATCAGTTAGTGCGTGTGCACACTAGATTCCCCCAACAAACTGGTCCTCATAGTCCTAAATATGGGAGAATACTGCACCCCTGCGCCTAATGTCATGTACTTTTTCATAAGGTCTGACCATAAAGCCATCTCCTTTAAAATCAAAATCAACTTTGTAACACCAGTAAACCCAGTAATGGTTAAGAACTATTCAGTTCAAAAGCAAACTACCTTTTATTAAGCAATAGTTTGTCAAAATTCAGTATCCTTCCAAACTAAGAGAACACAGTAGCCTACGCAGAATTGTTCACAGAATCCTGCACAACCATGTCAGTGGCTGCACAGAGGCTGCTGCACCTACCAGAAGTAAGCCCAAAACTAATTATAAAAACAAACTACCCTGGTGGCTTCCCAAATAGGATATACAACAAAAGAAAAAAAAAATCATGGGTAAAATTAGGAAGTATAACTGCCATAATAAGATCTGTCTCATCATAGCTAAACAGGCAAGTAAGGGGTTAATTAAGTCCAATAAATTCCAGTTCTGAGGTTAAGATAGCCTCCCAGGCAAAAGGCAACCATAAGGCCTTCTTAAGCTATGTCAGAAACCTCAAAGGCAGCAAACAGCAGTGTACTGTACTGGTGGATAATGGTGCCACCTTCACTGAGCAAGATGATATAGTGAAATCTGTTGGCTGACAAATTAAGTTCCTACTTTACCCCCCATTCACCTCCAGCTATGTCTTCAAATAAATACTCTCAAACATAACCTCTTTGTTTATAAATAGAGAGCATGTCTTCTCTGTGCTTGCTAAGAACAATGCATCAATGGGCCTCCAATATCCCATGATGCTTCCTGAATAGTCTAAAATATGACTTATCAGGGCCATTGGAGTCACTATTGAGCAATACTCTGAAAACTGCTTTTGTGCCACAAGAATGGAGGACTGTAGTAGTCCCCTCCCCTTCATAAGGGCGGATCATCAACAGATCCCAGAAACTACAGACCCATTAGTCTGACTAGACTTATTTCCAAAGCCATAAAAAGAACTAGCATGTAAATGATCAACAAAGACATTAGAGACCTCCAGACATCAGATCCATCCCAGTTTGACTTAGTCAAAGGATGGTCATGGCTGCTGAACCTGGTGATCATCTTTGAAAAAGCCACTAAGGCAGTGGATGAGGGTATAACAATTTATACTGCCTACCTTGATCTGGCTAAGGCATTTGATACAATGTCGCATGTGGACATTAAAAAAATTATGGAATTAGGCATGTACCCGTATATGATGTGATGGATAGCCAGACCCAAAGATTAAAGAGACCACTTCTGCAAAGAGTCCGGCCATCAGTGGAGTTCCTCAGGTCCTCATGCTGGTCCCACTCCTCTGCATATACTTCTCTGAAATCAAAGTCAATGACAGGCCTCTGCCTGTCAAAGTTCGCAGATGATTGCAGAACAAGAGCAGACATACAATCCTTCCAAGGCACAGACACCCTTCAGGAAGATCTAACACTGATAAGTGACTGGTTCCAAAGCCATGGCTTAAAACTCAATGCCAAAAAATGCATTATACTACTATTTGGGAAGTCTGCCACCCTGGAAAACCATGTCATCAATAAAACATGCATTAGAGTTGACTAACTAGTCAGGGATCTGGGAACTCATGTAGATAGTAATCCAGCCTTCAACCAACATATGCCCAAGGTAGCAAGAAAATCCTTCTAAGATGATCAACTTGTAAGTAAGGGCAATGGCATCTAGGACCAGGGAAGTCATCACACCACTGCACTTGTCCCTCATTAGACCCATTATAGAGTAGTATGTCCCTTTCAGTATGTACCTGACCAGTCACATGCAGCAAATGGAATGTCCACAAAGGCTCCTTACAAAAACAAATACAGGGCATAGACACAATCCCCTATCAGTATCACCTCAAAGCCCTATATCTATACTTGGTCTCTCTCAGTCTACTAAGACACAATCTATGCCTGGCTTACAAGGCATCCATGGACCCTTCTCAGATGAACCTTCTGCACATCTGCAAACAAGCAGCATCAGAACTACTAGATCCAAAGACCTAAATCTTACTTGTGATATAAACAGGACATGTTATAGATAGATGTGTATTTCAGAGAATTCCTCATCTATGTGAAATAATTTGTTTTTCTTTGTTGGCCTGGCAAAGTCTGATTGGGGAGAGAACCTCCAGCACATTTGCATATTTAGGTTGCATATTAATGCTGCATTTTCTATTATATAAATTGTTTTTAGAAGTAATATATTTTGTATATAAGAAACAATGTGGCACATTTCAGTAAGTTGTCAGAGAGCATCCCTCCCTAACCTTATTTAAGAGTAACTTGGACTATTGGATGGGAAATCAGAAATTTACCCCTGCTCTGGCACTTACAGCTACAATGGTCAGAAAGAGGCAGTAAATTGTCATAACCAAAAATGATCCCATACATAAATGGTCATAACCAAAAATGACCCCTGTACATAAATGGTCATGACCAAAATGACCCCCCCCCCATAAATAAATGGTCATAACCAAAAATGACCCTGTATATAAATGGTTATAGCCAAAAATGACCCCTGTACATAAATGTCTAAAAGATAACTTGTGGGTTATACATGGGTTGTAAGGCTAGGCTTATAAAAGTCGTATTAGCTTAGAATATACCTTTGAAATGTTACAAAGATGCTTCCTGGTTTCCAGGACTTGATTGTCTCAGTCTCCATTTGCCAACTGTTTGAGTTCAAGAAAGTCACTTAAACAAGCAGTGCTCCTGGTCTCAGGCTGAACAAAGGTCCATATCAGTGAGTGATTTCCTGGTTTTAAAATGCAAAGATATAAGCAAAAACACAAATTTATTCCAAAACAACTTTAATCGCATTCACCCATATGTTGATTTCTGCTGACTGATAATCGGATGCCATCACACCTTTAGTTGAATGTCACTTGATTACAGATAACAACGGTAATAATAGGAGAAAAAGCAAGCAATTCAGTGCATTTTTTTTATCCTTGTGTCTCTCCATGTTCCTTGCTGAACACTAGGCTGAATTCTGAGCAAATCAATATATATATTTGGTGATCTTTGTATTATTCACTGCTTCCTGCACTAATTTTACCCTGATACTTAGTCTACAAATCCCAGCTTCTTAATTCTGCAGATAAACAAGGGCTTTATCTCATATGCTCCCCTTCTTGCATTGAAACGACTGGTTTAGAGTGCACGTTGCATATTTGAATAGTAGTGGCCTTGCCTTCATAAGCTGTCTTTCCACTTTTTTTTACTCTCTAAACTGTTCATAAGTATACATACATCTGTCCTGGGCATGATGTTTTTCATATATCTTACAAATATCTAGTGCACGGATTATGCAAACAGTAGATATATCATCGTCGTTAAACTGAATAGAGCATTTAAATTAAATGCTTTACACTGTACTTGGCTTTGATCCGTTACTAAAAGGTTAAATAACATTTCAGGAATATCAGACACTGACATGGTTTGTCAGAGGTTTTCTTGCATTGTTCTGACTTAATATTATGTAATAACGTATGGTTTTGCAAATATTTAAGTGATTGGTGCATACCTAGGAAATGAACAAGTGTATGACTCCATTTACAGCAATTATCTGCGTTATTCATTCTACACACCTGGCAGCATTTTTGTTATTTCTTGCCCAGGAATTACTTACTCTGTGTGAACTGATGTAATGTGTGCCCCTGTCACGCCATGGGTTTAGTAAATGTGCAAATGAAGAAAGCCTATTATGAGCTCAAGATAAGTAAAAAAATCCAAGCAATGTTGAGAACATGAAAAAGAAGAAATGATGTGAGAAAAACACTAAAGGCAAATAAAAGCAATGATTTCTGGAAAGTTGAAGAGGAAAATGTCAGTTGTTTTCAATGCATGTTTACCTATCCATTTCTGTGCATGTCTGTGTCGCACACACACACACACACACACACACACACACACACACATTTCTTCTGTATCTGTGTGGCTTTTAACTGGGTGGTCTGGTTTCCTTTGAATCCAAAAGACATTCCGATAGGAACATTGATGGTTCTGTAAATTGTTTCTTGGCATGCACTGAACATGTGTGTGTATTCTGACCCATCTACCTCACCTATTTGTCAGCCAGGTAAGCACACTGGACATTATTGTCTCCTTTCAGAAGTGACTTCATAGCACTGTCTGAGAGTCTGGCTACCACTTCATGTGACCTCATTTCAATTAAGCATTCTTTTTTGTGTTTGTTATACACTCAGCATTGTTATATCGCCTACTACATGATTTCATCCCCGCCACAGCTGTAGACTATTTTTTCATATCTGCCTCATTGAGTTTCCTATTGCTCTCAGTGTCTTTTCTTATTTCAAGTCACTTACTTTTTGTTTGAGTAGAGAAATCCCTCACTAACTCTTCCCTTTATCATTCACCTGATGCTAATTGACTTTACATGTATAAGTATTAACTGTGGATGGGCAGACCTCATCTCTTTCTTTTGACCATAGCTTTAGATGCAGCTGACATGGAAAACAATAGAAATGCCGTTTTTGTTCTATTCTGTTTTCCATTACACGGACAGTTGTGAATGCTTTCTGCCATCTCTCTCACAATTACTGTTTTTCTCCCAAGTACTTGTTTGACAGCTGTCCATCTATTCCTATCCTTATTAAGTTTTATAAAATGTTGTAGTGCTTATAAATAGTTTGCACCTTCATTCATTCACACTGTTAAAAATGAATCAGACTTGAATGCATTTGTGAGTGGCTTTAGAGATACAGTATGCAGATTGTTGTTAATTTTGTTGTGCAGGGACAGTGCTTTACCTATCTCTAGTAGTTCTAAATATGTACACCTGACATGTATAAACACATCATAATCTTTCAAATGGTGCAATGGAGTTTTGAACATTTTGCACTTTCTGCATCATAATCTCGTCAATGTACTCTATAGATATATGTTTACGGTTTCACTTCATAATCTCGAATTACTGAAATCTTGAAATTCAGTAACCAGAGACTATGAAGTCGAACCATTCACAAAACCGAAACTCACAATCCAGAATCACACAATCACGAACATACATACCCCATACACCACTTAACATACACAACATTCCACCCACAGCACACAAACCAAACAAGCCTCCACTACGCTCCCCCACACCCCCCCTACTTATATATACCAACTCTGAGGTCACACATAACATAAACAAAAACAAACCACACACCACGCCACCCTCCACTCGCTCACACACAAACACCAACAAATCCAACACTCACACTCACATTTACACCTCCCTACCCTTACCCACACACACAACGTACAAAAGCACACACAAACACTCACTTACCTGCGATTTCAGGCACCATAACACTATACGCTATGAACCGGAAATGCATTCGATATTCAAATTTGCTCTTATGCACTTTCAGCATTCTGGTTTTCAGCTTTTTAGTCTCGGGTTACAGAATTTTGAGATTTCAGTAATTCGAGATTATGAAGTAAAACCATGTCTATACACACACACACACACACACACACACACACACACACACACACACACACACATATATATATATATATATATAAATGTGTATTCCATTTGCACATTGGAGCCACTCTGAACCTCTCGCTGCAAAAAAATCTGACCAAAGGCAGTGTTAATGGTGGTGAAGGGGCCCAAAATAAGAACCTCTTGTAATTATTGATATCCCCTCCTCCACAGCTGAACAGATCTGCCTTGCAACACAATACCAACACTTGCAAGTCTCTAACCCAGGACCCTGCACAACATAGCCACAAGTTAACAGTAAGCCATCTCAGCTATACGATGTCAGGATGATATCACTAACATATCATGAAAAACAGTCTGTCTACCATAGGGAATGTACAATCTGGAAGCAGTAAACATTCCAATGATACATATACACACACACACACACACACACACACATATGTACATATATATATATATATATATATATACATACATATACATATATAGATATATGTATGTATATACACATACATACATACATACACATATAAATATATTACTACTTATAGACATGTATAAGAAGGGTATATTTAGAGGGTGCACAGCATATCGAACAGCCAGTAATAAGAAGGGTATATTTAGAGGGTGCACAGCATATCGAACAGCCAGTATTCCTAAAGTTGCCACCTTTTAAAATGGCCAGTGTTTGATTCTTCTATACAAAAGACAATTATAGCATGAAACATATACCCACAGACAAGTCAAAGAACATGACACCACACACAAGTTTGCATACATAGAAATGTTTATTTGTGTACTATTTCAGTTGTATATGCCCTTTTTTATAGCAGTTAGGTGTTTGAAATACATAATAACTGAGTAATGTAACTCTCACGCAAAACATTTGATACAGTAATCTGAAAACATAACATTCTTTGCTGTCCAGGCTAAGGCCTTCAAGGAGTACAACAGTAAAAAAAAAAAAAAAACACTTGCCTTGAAGATAAGAACCAATCAACACTTATTAATTACAGGTGTAGTTCAGCAGCCTCCAATTATACTCTGTACTCAACCCCTAGGGGGAAAAGAATTAAGTCGTTGCAATGAAAATGTATCTGTTACATAACAATGCTTAACTTATAACATCATTATCACACTGACAAACAGAACTGTCTGTATGACAGTAAGCACTAGTCTACCACTGTTCCCTAGGTGAAATGTATGAAAACGTATAGCCATATACCTTCATGTGTCTTAATACTGATATCTCTCACATGTTGTAACAGCCTAGGTTAAAAAACAATTCATACCCCTCCCTCATAAAATGCCTTACAAGGGCATATAACAGTGTTTTACATACACTTGACCTCTGGACTGTACAAGGTCACACACGTTTTGTCCAGCTGTAGCCCTCATATATATGGACCCTACCCTATAATTTGTGTGGGAGTCCACAACATCACTGAAATGATGGCAGGAATGCCAGCACTAAATTATGATAGGCCACTACTTAACAACCTCTTACTGCATGACATCTGGACAAAGCCTGGTAAAAGAGGCTGGAACACAGGGCCATATTTGCAATATTGCTGTTATACACTGTGAAAGTTGCTGGTGTTACAGGATTACTTGCAACATACCCTTACTCGGGAGTATGAAGTCAGAAACACAAATGGATGTTACCATGTACTGATAGCACTCAACAGAGAGGATGCCACTGATATATCAGAGACATTTTTTCACACTGACCTAATCGGAGGAAGTCGGAGAAAGGGCTCTGAGCTAACTAATCTGTGATATATAACATTAAGCATCCTGTTTTTTGCTTATTTCTGAGTTATTTATAGCACTTTTATTGTACTCACTGTGTGTGAGGTATTAAGTAGAATTTTCTACAATTGTTAAGCATCTGGTTGGGTTTTTGTTTGCTCTGATTTTTCACCCTCCCTCCCTCCCTCTTGGCATCCTGTTTTATACTTGGTGGCTTTGCAGTTGCCCACCCCTACTGTAAATTTGATCTGGGACACTCCTCCCAGTCTATTGTCATTACCTCATTCTATCTATTCCAGGGAGAACATTTGAGAAGGCCAACCTAGTTAGCTTCTGCTCCTCCTTTCCCCTTTCCACTTTAAAAAAATATTCTAAGCTTGTTTCCTGCCTTTCCTATAAGTTGTCTAGTCCAGATACAGATTTGCTGTACCCAGGACTGTTTGTAAGCTTCTGAGCCCCTAAGCCTTTCTGTGTTGGAGGGAAGCCTTGTAGCTTAATTTTCTTTCTTAGAACTAGCCAGTTTTCTAGTTTCAGCACTCAAATCTGTTTCTTTGAGCTCAGCACTTGTTCAGAACTCATTGTAAGCACTACTTAATCTACAAATTACTACAGTACTCAACTTTCCTCACTTGTCTAGAGGAAAACAGTTTTTAGTACTTAATAAATACGCACCTATCCAGGCATGTCTAAGGGTCAGCTCCCGGTGTTTTCTCCTGTCTACCTGATTAATCTGGGCATCTTGGGGCAATGCAGCAATTGCCTCATGTACAAAGACAACCATCTCCTCCTACCACCCAACACTACAACCTGTGAGAGATGCATTTATATAACCAAACTGGAAGCAAAGCTCTCTTCACCCAAGACTGGACTAGACAGTCAAGAGGAGAAGGTAAACACTTGCACCACACCACACTCATCACATAGTCCCTCAAACCCTACACCACCAAAACACACACATAGAAACACAAAACACACACCTACTTTCATGGAGGCTCTCAAAAAAATCTACCCAAGCAACATGGACCTCCAAAAAAGAAACACAAGCAACATCCACCCCCCAACACAACCCAAATGATGCATAGCCCACAAACTCAGTGTGCCACTCAACCACAGCCCATAAGGCATAACAACGTACCTAACACTCTAGTCATAGGTGACTCTATAGTCAGGCACACTGATGTTCCACTCACCTATCTAAACAAGGAGAAAGTCACTGTCAGCTGCCTGTCAGTTGCCAGGTTCCACCACATAACGCATGCACTCAGGTCACTCCACAACAAGTACAAATATGACTCTGTCATTGTCCATGTTGGTGTGAATGACCTGAGATGTACCTCCCTGGACTACATGAAAAAAGACATGGAGGAGCTTTCTGATTTTGTAGCCCAGGCAGGTATGACCCTAGCCCTGAGTAGCATCCTGCCATTACCCAGAATGATACCACAGTACAAGGACAAAATGATTGACTTCAACAATTGGCTAAGCTTCTGGTGTCATTCTAAGGGAATCCAGTATCTGTCTGCCTAGGATGACATGATCAACAACAATGCTTTGCCAGAGATGGCCTGCACCTGTCGCCCTTGGGATTCTGGATACTGGCTAAGGCTCTTGCCACCCCTATAGTGCCTTTTTAGGCAAGACTCAAATGACAAATTCACCACCGTAACAGGTACAAGCAAGCAAAATCTGAGGGTAATGCTACTCAATGCTAGAAGTCTAAACCTCAAAATGCACTCACTCGAGGCACTCCTTAAAATGGAGAACATCGACATCTGTGCAGTGACAGAGACCTGGTTCAAGGCTCCAGAGAGGAATCCTGCATTACAAGGCTATAATTCATACCACACCTTTCGGTCACATAACTTGGACCGAAGCACTAAAGGCAAGGGCGTGTCCATATTCATTAAGGATATCCACACCTCTAGGCTGGTTGTTCAGCATAATGCATCTGAGATTATCCAAGTGCAACTAACTCTGGGCAAGACCACAATGCAAGTTGTAGCTTGCTACAGATCCCCCACCATGCCCCACAATTCCCACTCCTCATTTCTTGATACACTGGAAAATATTAGGGTACAACCTAACACCCTAATAATGGGCGATTTCAACTACCCCACCATTAACTGGGAAAACTACTCCTGTACCAACTCTTGTGCTCAATGTTTTCTGGAATTCATAAATTCCAGTGCCTTGGATCAACTTATCCACACCCCCTCCAGGGGCAGCAATATCCTAGACCTGGTCATTACCAACATGGGCAACTGGTGTTTCACACCAGAGGTCAATTCCTCGTTGGTCAAATCCGACCACAAGCAAATCACCCTAGACATCCACATCCCAGCCCTACCCCCCATTAGGGAAACCACCGTAAAATATTTCTCCAAAGCCAACTTCATGCTTCTAAAGACAGAAGTGGCAAACTTCACGACACCCATGCTGATGAACAATAGAGATATGACTGCTGAATCCTATACAGTTGCACTTTTAAGCACTTACACAAGTGCATGGATTACGCAATCCCTAACAGAACCAAGATGCTATTCTCCAAAAAAAGGAAGCCAATCTGGTGGTCCCCTGCTATAAACAAACTCTACAACAGAAGAAAGAAACTGTTGCAAAAGAGAGTAAAATCCCATAAATGGAGGAGCTCCCTGGTCAGCCTTAGTAAGAAGCTGAGATCCCTGATAAAATCCTCCAAAGCTAGTTATGAAAACAAAATCACCACTGATTCTAAAGACAACCACAAAGCGTTCTATAGCAATGTCAAGAATCTCAATAGCAACACTTAGATCTGCTCTGAGTTACAGCACAATGGCACTAAATATACAGACCCAACTGATATTGCCACCATCCTGGCAGATAGGTTCAGTGCTAACTTTATCCCCCCTCTCACCCCCTAAAGAGCCCATCTCTATACCGGAAGAATGCAAAGTTCCTGTAATCATGGCTGCACAGGTAAAAAACTCTCCAAAGCCGAGAACACAGCATCCATGGGACCAGACAACATCCCAGGCTGTGTTCTACACAAACTACTGGCACCCCACCTAAGTGCCATGTTCAATCATAGCCTCACCTCAGGCTTTGTGCCCACTGAATGGCGCACAGCGATGGTTATCCCACTCCACAAGGGGGAAGCCACCACGGACCCCGGGAACTACTGCACAATTAGCCTGATGAGCCTGGTCTGTAAGGCCATGGAATGTATCATCATGGAACTTATAAACAAAGACATTGGTAATCTCAAAACTCTGGACCCCGCCCAGATCGGGTTTGTAAAAGGCAGATCATGTCTCCTAAACCTGATAGACTTCTCTGAAGCAGTCACCAAAGCTATAGATGAGGGTAAGGTGTTTCACATAGCCTATCTGGATCTTGCCAAGGCTTTCAACACCATCCCCCACTCTGGAATTATAGATAAATTCACTAAACTAGGTATAAATCCCTATGTTACAAGATGGGTTGCCAACTGGCTCACTGACAGAACCCACACTGTGAAAGTAGCAGACTCCAAATCCAACTTCAGACCAGTGACAAGTGGAGTACCACAGGGTTCAGTCCTGGGTCCTCTCCTGTTTGGTATCTACTTATCTGAAGTACCAGCTAACAGAGAAGATCTTTGGCTAATGAAGTTCACAGATGATGGCAAACTAGGAACCATAATCGAAACTCCTAACGATGTGGACATACTACAAAAGGGCCTCACTGAGACAGATGCCTGGTGACAAAGCCATGGCCTCAAGCTCAATGTCAAAAAGTGTATTGTCATCCCCTTTGGTAAAAACTCTGTACCCATGAACTACAACATAGGCAGTAGTATACTTGACACCGAAAGTGTGATAAGAGACCTTGGGACACAGGTGGGCATTAGTCTCTCCTTTGATAATCACATCTCCACAGTAGTCAGGAAATCCTTCTACATGGCACACCTCATCACAAAAGGTTTCTCATCCAGAAAAATAGAGGTAATTGTTCTCCTCTACTCATCACTCAATAGACCCATTATAGAGTACAACACCTCTTTTGGTATGTACCTCACAAGACATCTAAAACAAATGGAAAGGCTGCAGAAATACCTCACAAAGAGGATTACCGGCCTCAAACAGATGCCCTACACTGACCGTCTCATAAAACTCCAGCTTTACTCCGTCGCATATCACCTACTCAGAGGTGATCTCTGCCTAGCATACAAAGCTATGTCAAACCCAGAGCTGTTGGACATGCTCCACTTAAAGAAATACCAATCCCACAGAGCTACACACTCTAGGGACCTAAACCTTGTCACCACAATAAACAGAACATGCCGGAGGGATAGATTCCTGTCCCAGAGACTTCCCATACTCTGGAATAAACTACCTATCTATATCAAACAAAGCTCCTCATTAGCACTCTTCAAGAAATATCTTGATGATTGGATGGGAAATAGGAAATTCACCCTGGGGATCACTTCTGTGGCTCTGCTTGACAGTGGCACAGGAAAATAATTTTCTTGGGTGGCAAAAGCCAGGGTACCTTTTTGGCTGTGGTTGTATAGGCCCTAGGGCTGATAGCCTAGTACCTACCTATGAACCTATAAAATAAACAGATGGCCATCCAAGACAGATGATGACACATGCTGCAAACTGGTCATGGAGGCTGCCTAGAAATATTCTGCAACACTGAGGGAGTTACAGGAATGTCTAGCAAGTACTGGCTGTGCAGTACCTGTGTCAACAATCACCTGGACTCTGCACACAGTCAAGGTCATGAATTGTGGCAGACATAACCCTGACTCCACATAAATAGTGAAGACACTGTGTAACCTCCAAGGGCTGTGCACATGAGTTGACCATGCAATCTGGCAGACTTGGGGGACATTTGTAGGGCGGAGTAACCAAATACTGCAAGTGCAGATGAGCCATGCTAGTATACCCCTTCCAGGAATAGTGACTGCTGTAGTACACTTAAGAGTTGATGCAACAAACCATCATGTTAAGGGTGTGCACACTTATGCACCCACATATTGTATGCATTTCAATCAGCATTTGCACAAGTAACACATTTGTTTGATACTACGTTTGATTGCACAGGTCATATGTCACATATCAGGTTTGTGTAATGTTAACATATGCAGCATGTGCCCCCATGGCATATCAGGGAAGAGGGTGCCATGTCAATAAGGGTGTGTATACTCCTCATAGCCACCATAAGCTTTGAAGGTTGTCAGTGTAATTGTGTTTTATTGCTCATACATGCACCGCTGATGATGAGCTCTGCAAATCAGACATCAGGCATTCATTATTGACATCTGTCCTCATATCATTACAGGTATGTGTTGCACAAACACATAGGGGCTGTGAGCAGCAGAGCAAACATAACTGACAGACATATACACATTCAGCAATAGCGTGTACACCTGTGAGGCATTATAGTGCATATTAAATACCAGGGTGCTGAACAGGTGCACAACAATACTGTATACATGGGTGCAGTGTGTTCCAGGGGAAGGGCCATCAACTAACACAACTCATGCATCACACCTAACACAACTCATGAATCACAGAGATGTATAATGTTGGTAAAGGGATTGACTATAGTTGCATTGCGTGCTGTTGAGTGCCATATGTCATGCATGTTGACAGTTGGGTAATGAGTGATCTGTGTGTAATATCTTTGTGCAACCTCACCTGTAAGTGTATGTGTGTGTGTGTGTGTGTGTGTGTGTGTGTGTGTGTGTGTGTGTGTGTGTGTGTGTGTGTGTGTGTGTGTGTGTGTGTATGTGTATGTGTGTGTGTGAGTGTGTGTACAGTTAAGCAATGACGTACAGGTTGTTAAGTGCATTTCTTGTTTTCCCCTCACAGGTGGCAAGGTGGGTCAGGGTCCCTCCTGCAGGCAAACTGATGTTAGTGTCCATACAGACTCTGACAATGATGATAGATATGGTGAGGCACAAGCAGGTTTGTCATGGGCTGAAGCTGTGCTATTGGTTGATATCCCACTGTTATCCACCCCATCCCTGCATAAGTCACATTGCCTATACATAACCCATCACAAGTGGCCATAGATGGACAGTTGGTGGGTGGTGGCTTGGAACAGGACAGAGTGGTGACTATGGCAAGTGTGTCTGGACACAGCATCCATAGCCAGATGAACAGCAAGGTACCACACAGGCAGATGTACAGGGGTGCTCATAGGAGGGCTGCTGGTCATCATGCCCCTGGCAGAAGTGCCACAGCAGGTGTCACCAAACGCATGTTTCAGACCATCATAGAGGCACAGGCATGTATGGAATGTTACACCAAACAGGTTCTGAGGCTCCAGAAGACTACTCATTCTGCTGTTATTGACATTATCCATGATCTTGCAGGTGCCCACCGTTATTTTGCAGACGTCCTTGATAGACAGTAGGATGAGATGGTGGGAATACTCAACAGTGCAATATCTGTGCTTGAGCATATGGTGGGAGTAGTGTGACAGCCACATGTACGTATGTCAGCAACATCAACAGGTGGAGGTCGACATGGATGTGCAACAAGTTAGAGCCACTCCTGTAGTGGCAGTACCAGCACTAGCATGGCAGTGGGGGCACTATCCACACCACAACTTAGCAGGCCACGTGCACATGGCCCTGGCCATTCTCAAGAGGGACCCGGATCCATCGGACATTTGTCATCATCAGGGTAGAGTACCATATCTGGCCTTGTACCTGGCAGTGCCCATGGAACCCCTGGCAGGCACAGTTCTTGTGTCTATGGCTGGAGACAGTGAACTGTATACCCTGCCAGGTACGATCTGCAGCTGTCCAACAAATTCTTGTATAGAGCAGCCACATGGCAGAACTGTGTGCATGCATACACACACACATCACCATCACAGCTAGGGCAACCCCATACCTACACACACCACATCTGCACAGCCCAATTAATAATGAAACCCCATAACACACACATGGTGTTAACCAAATGGCTCAGCCTAGGTCTCTGGCAAACCTACAACACACCCCTGTGCATATGATGATACCTGTGCCACATCCCTATCATCCATAACATCGATGCAGGGGCAGGCAAATATGATTCTGATGCACAGGGTGAATGTACTAAGATGTACCAGTGTAATGCTGTGTGACATGTTTTCAGCACTAAAGTTTAATGCTTACATGTCAGGATGTGTAGCTGTCCAGCCATGATACACTATACATGTTATTAACACTGACTGTGGTCAACATAATGTATTCTGTTTGTGTTGTAGGTGTCTATGTGTCAGCAGGATGTTGGTCTGCTGTTGTTTCCTACAAGGGATATGGCACTGTGGTGACACCTTGACTGTGCCATATCCTGGGTACAGCTGAACACAAGTCACAGGTCTATATAACAGTTACTGCATGTGCCACAAGGCTGATAGGTCCGAGGGGTGTATACAGGTGAGTACATGGTGGCTGATGTCAGCAGCCTATCTCCAGTGGACAACGGTAAGTGTACTGGGTGGTATGCACACACACACACACACACACACACACACACACACACACACACACACACACACACACACACACACAGAGGCTTTGGTGTTGATGCAATACATAGAGAATACTGTACACATTGATATGTCCTTTTACAGGGAACCCATATTAGCCTGTGTAATTCCACCAAGACAGAATAGGGACAGCATCACATCAAGAAATAATCAGTCTGCTAGTTTAATGTCATTGACGATGGTACTGGTAAAAGGGAAGAGGGTGCCATGTCAATAAGGGTGTGTATACTCCTCATAGCCACCATAAGCTTTGAAGGTTGTCAGTGTAATTGTGTTTTATTGCTCATACATGCACCGCTGATGATGAGCTCTGCAAATCAGACATCAGGCATTCATTATTGACATCTGTCCTCATATCATTACAGGTATGTGTTGCACAAACACATAGGGGCTGTGAGCAGCAGAGCAAACATAACTGACAGACATATACACATTCAGCAATAGCGTGTACACCTGTGAGGCATTATAGTGCATATTAAATACCAGGGTGCTGAACAGGTGCACAACAATACTGTATACATGGGTGCAGTGTGTTCCAGGGGAAGGGCCATCAACTAACACAACTCATGCATCACACCTAACACAACTCATGAATCACAGAGATGTATAATGTTGGTAAAAGGGATTGACTATAGTTGCATTGCGTGCTGTTGAGTGCCATATGTCATGCATGTTGACAGTTGGGTAATGAGTGATCTGTGTGTAATATCTTTGTGCAACCTCACCTGTAAGTGTATGTGTGTGTGTGTGTGTGTGTGTGTGTGTGTGTGTGTGTGTGTGTGTGTGTGTGTGTGTGTGTGTGTGTGTGTGTGTGTGTGTGTATGTGTATGTGTGTGTGTGAGTGTGTGTACAGTTAAGCAATGACGTACAGGTTGTTAAGTGCATTTCTTGTTTTCCCTCACAGGTGGCAAGGTGGGTCAGGGTCCCTCCTGCAGGCAAACTGATGTTAGTGTCCATACAGACTCTGACAATGATGATAGATATGGTGAGGCACAAGCAGGTTTGTCATGGGCTGAAGCTGTGCTATTGGTTGATATCCCACTGTTATCCACCCCATCCCTGCATAAGTCACATTGCCTATACATAACCCATCACAAGTGGCCATAGATGGACAGTTGGTGGGTGGTGGCTTGGAACAGGACAGAGTGGTGACTATGGCAAGTGTGTCTGGACACAGCATCCATAGCCAGATGAACAGCAAGGTACCACACAGGCAGATGTACAGGGGTGCTCATAGGAGGGCTGCTGGTCATCATGCCCCTGGCAGAAGTGCCACAGCAGGTGTCACCAAACGCATGTTTCAGACCATCATAGAGGCACAGGCATGTATGGAATGTTACACCAAACAGGTTCTGAGGCTCCAGAAGACTACTCATTCTGCTGTTATTGACATTATCCATGATCTTGCAGGTGCCCACCGTTATTTTGCAGACGTCCTTGATAGACAGTAGGATGAGATGGTGGGAATACTCAACAGTGCAATATCTGTGCTTGAGCATATGGTGGGAGTAGTGTGACAGCCACATGTACGTCAGCAACATCAACAGGTGGAGGTCGACATGGATGTGCAACAAGTTAGAGCCACTCCTGTAGTGGCAGTACCAGCACTAGCATGGCAGTGGGGGCACTATCCACACCACAACTTAGCAGGCCACGTGCACATGGCCCTGGCCATTCTCAAGAGGGACCCGGATCCATCGGACATTTGTCATCATCAGGGTAGAGTACCATATCTGGCCTTGTACCTGGCAGTGCCCATGGAACCCCTGGCAGGCACAGTTCTTGTGTCTATGGCTGGAGACAGTGAACTGTATACCCTGCCAGGTACGATCTGCAGCTGTCCAACAAATTCTTGTATAGAGCAGCCACATGGCAGAACTGTGTGCATGCATACACACACACATCACCATCACAGCTAGGGCAACCCCATACCTACACACACCACATCTGCACAGCCCAATTAATAATGAAACCCCATAACACACACATGGTGTTAACCAAATGGCTCAGCCTAGGTCTCTGGCAAACCTACAACACACCCCTGTGCATATGATGATACCTGTGCCACATCCCTATCATCCATAACATCGATGCAGGGGCAGGCAAATATGATTCTGATGCACAGGGTGAATGTACTAAGATGTACCAGTGTAATGCTGTGTGACATGTTTTCAGCACTAAAGTTTAATGCTTACATGTCAGGATGTGTAGCTGTCCAGCCATGATACACTATACATGTTATTAACACTGACTGTGGTCAACATAATGTATTCTGTTTGTGTTGTAGGTGTCTATGTGTCAGCAGGATGTTGGTCTGCTGTTGTTTCCTACAAGGGATATGGCACTGTGGTGACACCTTGACTGTGCCATATCCTGGGTACAGCTGAACACAAGTCACAGGTCTATATAACAGTTACTGCATGTGCCACAAGGCTGATAGGTCTGAGGGGTGTATACAGGTGAGTACATGGTGGCTGATGTCAGCAGCCTATCTCCAGTGGACAACGGTAAGTGTACTGGGTGGTATGCACACACACACACACACACACACACACACACACACACACACACACACACACACACACACACACACACAGAGGCTTTGGTGTTGATGCAATACATAGAGAATACTGTACACATTGATATGTCCTTTTACAGGGAACCCATATTAGCCTGTGTAATTCCACCAAGACAGAATAGGGACAGCATCACATCAAGAAATAATCAGTCTGCTAGTTTAATGTCATTGACGATGGTACTGGTAGGGTATATGTCCCCTCCCCCAATGTAATGCAATCCTCGACTTAGTAAACATAGGTGTACTGGTGTGGGTGGCACAGCCCTACCCTTTGGAGGGTGTGGGGTGTTGTAGAACTACAGATAGTGTGATTGACTACTTAAACTGTTAGCATGAACTGTAAAGTATTACACCCAACTAAGTGGGGGGATACAGACAACAATAACTCCAATGATGGTGGCTGTGTCCACAAGATCCACACCCAACTATATATACCAACCCCAGTATCACTGCACTGCTATGCAGTAGGGAAGAGGGCATTTACACATCTACTACTAGTTTTGATGGAATGAATTTCCACAAGATGATACATTTGAAATGTTAGCATTTGTCAGTCAGTTCTCAGATAGATGACTTCCTGGAACATGTATTTTCTGCAAATTGAAGTAGATTCATACACACTTTCTTGGCAACACTGAGAGTAGAAGCCCTACCTAGGTACTTATTGCTACTAATGTGTGTGGCCTTAATTGCATGCACCACACAGTTTTTAAGATGAGGTGTGTCCTAGGTTACTTGTTAAGTGAAGAACATCACCAGGCCTAGTACAGTATGGTAATGGGGGATGTACTGGATGTTTATGAACAATACATAGTGTGACATACTGTCATATACACATTGATAAACACATAACAGTCATAGACACATCTGAGAGACCTGGGTTTAACAGTGCAAACTACCTTGTCAGAGAGTCCATTCTGTTACAGACAATTTGCACACAGGACATGCATCATTGGGATGGTTAGTGTCATCAGTTACCTGTATGATTGATGGTGACAGTGGTCCCCATACAGTGGACCTTGGGACATGTACTAGGGGTACCATGGTGTAAAGACAGTATACCCAGTTTCTTATGGCTCTTCTATGGTTAGCAACATCACTATCCCTTATACTGTATGACAAGGTGTATTGTATTAGGAGAATGTGGCCTCAGAATGCTGTATCCTACAAATATATACACTTGCACACATACACACACTTGCCAGGACTCAGAGGGTAACCCATGCCTATCTACCCATTTGTAAAACAGTGTTATGTTGGTACTGCAAGCTCCAGGTAGCCCATAGGATGAAGAGTGTAACAAGGTACATGTAATCAAACTCGAAACACACAATAACTAAATAAAAAGATGGCCAAACCACAGTCAGTGAAAAGATTCAAATAAAGCCAGATAAAACCTTATTACGCGTTTCGTTCACTTTTAATGATCATGAACTTCATCAGAAAAGATTTGCGAAAATCACATGATAATTAAATACACTTGGTAATGTCACATGGATTTACAAATTGTCCAACCACAACACACTAAAATAATTCATTAAAGACATATAAAAAAATATATATTAACTATTTATAAATTAAACAATGTATATAATAATACTTATATATATTTGTTAAAAAACAAATGTATTAAATGTATTAAATGTATTCAATGAAACATTTAAATCCTATTGAGTTGCAAGAAGCATTTGATGTTTATAACGTCATTCAACCCAGGTGGTTGATCAGCGTTTAACATAATTTGCCATATTGCTTCTCTGCATTCTAAAAATGTTTTAGAATTCCCAGCTAACAAGTCAAAATTTACACTTTCCAGCACTGAAAATCTGAATTTTTTGAACAAACTACACACTGAGGCATGTCTGGCAAGAGCATTTGCCATATCCTTTTTCTTAATGGCCAAGTTGTGCTCATAGATACGTTTATATAGTTCCCTAATAGTTTTACCTATATAAAACTGCCCACAGGAATCACAAATAGCCACATAAACAACAAATTTTGTATTGCACGTGTAATGACCCTTACTGTAAATGGTCTTATTTATATGTTTGAAAGAAATTGAACTATTCCCTGATATATATCTACACTGCTTACAGCGGTTGCATGGGAAGGTGCCATGACACACAACTTGATCTATTGGTTGTCTGATAACTTCAACTATTGTCTTGATACTAATGGTTTTCTTGTATGTGAACAATGGTGCCTTTCCAATTGCTGAACACAGCTCACTATTACCAAAAATGACCTTCCAATTATTAGATACTATGTCCCTTATGAGGTCCATTTCATTTGATATAGGAATAGGAAAAGCTAGAGAAAAACTATTCGAACTAACATTTGTTTCTGTTCTTATTCCTTTACCTCTAACTGTAAAACAGGTGGTAAGTAAAATGGGACATGCAACATTAGTTCTCAATACCAAAACTTCATCTAATATATTTTTGATCCATAAACTGTTGTAACCTCTATCAACAAAAAAGGAAACTAACTTGTTTGCTTCAGACTGGAAAACCACGTCCATGCTAGTTAATCTACTTAAACGAATGAACTGTCCTTTTACGACACCCTTTTTCATAAAACTAGGGTGTAAGCTGTCATGATGCAAATATTGGTTAACAAAACTAGATTTACGAAAGATGTTGCTTACAAAACCATTTTTGTTGACATTAAATTCCAAATGTAGATCTAAAAAATCTATGGTGTCTCCATAGTGACCAATGGTGAACTTTAGAAACTCTGTTGAAATGTTCAACTATTCAACTAGTTCAAAAAATGTCACCTCGTCCCCACTCCAAAGAAAAAATAAATCATCTATATATCTTCTATAAAAGATGATGTACTTGGCTAGGGGATGAGAAACCAAAAATTTCAACTCCCACATGGCCATGACCAAGTTTGCAAAACTTGGCGCAACTCGTGCACCCATAGCTACTCCGGAGATTTGTTGATAGTACAAATCTTCGAATTGAAAAAAGTTGTTCTCTAAGATGACATATATCAAATGAAATGGACCTCATAAGGGACATAGTATCTAACAATTGGAAGGTCATTTTTGGTAATAGTGAGCTGTGTTCAGCAATTGGAAAGGCACCATTGTTCACATATAAGAAAACCATTAGTATCAAGACAATAGTTGAAGTTATCAGACAACCAATAGATCAAGTTGTGTGTCATGGCACCTTCCCATGTAACCGCTGTAAGCAGTGTAGATATATATCAGGGAATAGTTCAATTTCTTTCAAACATATAAATAAGACCATTTACAGTAAGGGTCATTACACGTGCAATACAAAATTTGTTGTTTATGTGGCTATTTGTGATTCCTGTGGGCAGTTTTATATAGGTAAAACTATTAGGGAACTATATAAACGTATCTACGAGCACAACTTGGCCATTAAGAAAAAGGATATGGCAAATGCTCTTGCCAGACATGCCTCAGTGTGTAGTTTGTTCAAAAAATTCAGATTTTCAGTGCTGGAAAGTGTAAATTTTGACTTGTTAGCTGGGAATTCTAAAACATTTTTAGAATGCAGAGAAGCAATATGGCAAATTATGTTAAACGCTGATCAACCACCTGGGTTGAATGACGTTATAAACATCAAATGCTTCTTGCAACTCAATAGGATTTAAATGTTTCATTGAACACATTTAATACATTTGTTTTTTAACAAATATATATAAGTATTATTATATACATTGTTTAATTTATAAACAGTTAATATATTATTTTTTTATATGTCTTTAATGAATTATTTTAGTGTGTTGTGGTTGGACAATTTGTAAATCCATGTGACATTACCAAGTGTATTTAATTATCATGTGATTTTCGCAAATCTTTTCTGATGAAGTTCATGATCATTAAAAGTGAACGAAACGCGTAATAAGGTTTTATCTGGCTTTATTTGAATCTTTTCACTGACTGTGGTTTGGCCATCTTTTTATTAAGGTACATGTAATGTCCATTACAGCAGCAGCCATTTCTAACTATGGCAATGGTGGATGTAGTGACTAAGAAGACCCTCAGGGTATTATCAACTACAGGTTTACAAACACACAGACACTGCTATTCTCAGTAATGCACACTAACATATTTATCACTACTTGGGTCCATAGGTGAAGGTTTTCCTAGGTATGCACCAGGATATTGTCCATGGAGAGATGAGAAGAGAAGGGGATGTGGATACAGTGGTATCATGCCGCCTGCCATTTGTCAGCAGGCCATCTATCAACTGATGCCACGTGAGTGATCCTCAGGGTGAGAGTTAAATGTAACATCCAGTCATCTGGTTGCCTCTTGCAGAGGGCCAATGAGGTGCTCAAATTGACATGTATGCAACATATAGTACGTAACATGTTCAGTGTCTGTCTTGGAGACCTATACCCAACCATGTTCTATTGACTGTGGTAGCGTATTTGAGGTATCCATGGCATGTGGTGCATACAGGCTGGGGGTTCCTAGCTGTGGCATTCATATCACAGCTGGGCAGACATGTCAGTGTTACTCAAGCATAGATTACCTGTAAGCAGCCAAGATGGATACCTGACATCTTCACATCTGTACAGATGACAGACAGACATCAGCTAGCCAATTGGTTATACATTAGGATGAATGTTTTGACAGATAGACATCTGACACTGATAGGTATGTCGTTACTACATGACAGCAGCCCTCGGTGACATGTCCTATACACACAGTAGTCTACAGTTAATATCCCCATGGCAGATCAATATCCAGTAGCAAATACTTAATGACACACAGCTCACACACAAAGAACATGATAGTCAGGACTCAGAGTCCATCTTTGCATTCAGAGGTGTTTGGTTCCAGTACTACAATCTGCAATCAACTCTTACTTGGGAAAACACTGTTAACAGTAGTAACGTGATGATACACTACATGCCAGTGTGATTGCATATAACCTGGGATACTACCCATGTATGAAACACATTCAAATGGAAAAGAGTATTGTACAAGCCATATATACTCAGGGGTCCCAGACAGTAGACTCACACCACTTGCTACTGTAATGACAGCACATAAAAGCATGTTATGTACATGGAATTAAAGGCAGTTATTAAATATGTCATTACCATGCTATTTTATCAGACTGGAATGTGATTACTAGTTACCAGGGTTGAGCTATGCTTAGCAGGTGTAAGCATTGCATAAATATAAATGCTAAGCAGATTTGCGCACTGGTAAGTGAAGTCTACACGGTGCAAATGACTATTCATTTAAGCATACATTAGCACCACTTACCATTGCGCAAACCTGTGCAAACCCACTTAAAGCTGCTCAAAACTGCCTTAACTATCCAACAGTCCTTGTTCTGCCTAGCAACAAAATAAACAGCCCTTGCAGGTCTTGAACCAAGAACCCTGTAAACTATAGTCACAGCAATTAAACACTAAGCCATCACAGCTATGAAGAAGTTTGTTGGTTTTCTTTTCCAATATATCTTTCAGTGCACATACTGAATAGTAGTGAACAACTTCTTTGACTTCTGCTATTATGTAGTACTTGTTAGTGAAAATTGTGTTGAATCAGTATGTTATTGTATCCATATAAACACATATCAGATAAACCAAAATAAATCCACAAGTATCCAGGCTGAAAAACAATTCCAGTAATAAAGATGACGAAGCCAGTCAGAAGGCTAAAACACAGTTTTAATCTAAAAATCTTGAAAGTAACAAATCCACTTGGTTAAGCACTTTCTTCTACATTAAGACATCCTCAGAACCAAGACAAATAGTGAAGTAAAAACTTTTAAATACAATACAAAGACACACCCATTTGAAACTTTCAATAGAACCAATCAACCAATTAAACATAGCAAACAGAAATAAAGCAACAGTAACTAAATGTTACAGCCATAGTACTGAATATAATAGATGCTTCATATACTTTAAAATGTAAGTGAACATTTTTTCATCTCACTTGAAATTGAAATTTGTTCATTTAATCCTGGTGGGTTTGTTGCATCTAACCTAATCTGCCACAACATTTCCTTGTGCAATAAAATTTTCTCCCAGTCTCCTGAAAATGGTGTTGTAATTTGTTCAAGTATCAAAACAACAAACTTATTGAAGTTTTGACAACATGCAGCATGCCTTGCCAATACACTTCTACTGTCCCCCTCTCTTATGCTATATATATGCTGATATATTAATTGTTTCAAACTATTCTTAGTCTTGTCTATATAAAATGCGTTGCATGTGCAACAAGTAGCAAGATAAATATTTTTTTCTGCTCTACAATTTAAACATTTTACTGTGTCCCAATGATTAATAATATTCAAAACTCCATTGTCCTTATTCACATTAATATAGGAACAATATGCACATTGGTGACATTTTCTAGTCATAGGTACACCCCTATGTTTAATTGGTTGATTGGTTCAATTGAAAGTTTCAAATGGGTGTGTCTTTGTATTGTATTTAAAAGTTTTTACTTTTTTTTAAGATCATCATAGTGCAGTACCACACAAATCACAGTAATGATCCTGTGGAATACTGCAGAGTTATGACCAATGAATGGGGACTGTCTGACACACTCTGGATAGTCCAGATATATACACAGAACTCCTTAGTGCAAGACGTGTGGACCAAGCATGACAAAGTGGATGTTTACACCCATGTAAATGGGGTATCATGAAAATACTGAAATAGATAAGCTCACACAGTTCATGCATTCACACACTCCTGTCTGTCCTGACACATATTAACCAAAGGAGCAGAGGTCCCAAGCCCACATACTTCACAATAGTTAGTGACATACATCTTTACAGCATCCCACTGCTTTCTCAGAAATATACAACAGTTATGGTGGCCAGGCAACAGTACATCTGACTTTAGGCAGACTGCCACAACACTGGCCTACATTTCTTATGGGGGAATACACATGTATTTTAGCAGGCATGTAACAGCTCAGGGTAACAGACACCAGTGTGAAAGTGCATACCCACAACCAATCTGATCACATATGGTAAGCCTAATTAATATTACAGTATATGGACTGTGTGGATAACACCATTCTGATATGTGCCACTCACACACTAACCCTACATATACTGGGCCAATGCACAGTGTATTCCAATGCCTGACTCTGGTATGGGACATGTGTCGGTCTGGCCCTACAAACATGTATGCCGACAGGGTACCATACACTGGAACAGCATGCAACATCAGATTGAATAGGAGCAAGAACAATGACATCTACCACAGTCTGTACTCAGGCCAAGGTACATATTCACAATACACACTCTGTCAACAATCACCATAAGTACATAAACCTCACTACTGTACACACTACAACAGAATGTCCAGGTTTTGTCCTCATATATAAGGCCTACTATGCATAACATGTCTAGCAGTCTGATATCTCACTGGCTTGTTATTAGGTATCATGTCAGTAAATAATGATGTACTGTACATATGCAACTCTTACTGCATGACATATGGACAAAGGTTGACAGACTTGAGGTTGGAGGCACAAACACAGGACTAATATTGACATGTTGCTGTGATAAACTCATACATTTACTGGTGTTACAGGGCTTGTTGTGACATATGTCTTTTGAGGGATATGAAGTCAGTAACTCACATGGATGTCGCCATATACTGACTGCAGTCATCAGAGTATGCTACTGCATTTCTAAATATAGGAAATGTGTGAGTAACACAACACATGTAAGACTCCAAACTCTAGCCAATCTGCAGATAACCATACAGGTGAGAGTTTCCTCAACCACATAACACTGTTATGCCAGATATTATATCATATAGAACAGCCATATCCACACAAACCCTGTTAAACCAGCATTACTTCAAATGTAGAAGACCAATACTTACATTCTGTCCCCATGTCTTGAACATCCCCCTCCTGTTTGTTGGCCTGTCTCCACAATGTATGTTGTAAGAGGTATATCCAACGGTTTACTATCACATGTCCAAGTATAAATTAGTCAGAAGGTGATATGGCCAATGTGTTTGTATGAAACACAGATGACTGAATGATAAAATTGTCGAATGGTGTTTTTGTGGGCATTGAATCGACATTTTTGAACAGCCATATTCAAAACAGGAAAGACCACGTAGTACGTCTTCCAATCTGCACCCCCCCCACTTGTGTGTGTGTGTGTGTATATATATATATATATATATATATATATATATATATATATATATATATATATATATATATATATATATATATATATATATATATATATATATATATATATATATATATATACATACAAACTCCGAGATCGCACTACACTAAGGAAAGGGTACATTTCCCGACCCCCACTATAGTGCAGTCTGCACTACATTGTTGAACCTTGCTATAGCGAATGTTCGGTATTGTAAGGTTTGACAATGCAGTAATCACAATTCCAGTTCAACTACCTGAGTTTCGCACACTGGTTGATCACACATAGTGCGATCAACAATGTGATAGTAAACCATATCCAACTACCCTCTGTAATGCTATTTGTCAAACACCTACATGAAGTCCTGCTCACAGTGAAGGAAAAGGGCCAACACCCACATGAAGTGCTTAGTTATAGGAGTGTGTTTCCATGCAATTAGCTGTATGAATGATACCACAGCTGTTCCACATGAAATTAACAATTGGGTGACTGCAATTCATTCATAGGCCATCAGCTGATCATGAGCATCACTTACAAAACTCAAGCTGCTGCCTAAGCAACCCAGATGTACTTTTCCACATCCACCAGAGAGGGAGAGGGAGAGAGAGAGAGCCAGAGACAAAGTAAGAAAGGAAGTGGGTGGGAGAGTAAGAGCCAAGCATGTTTGTGTATGCTCCATGGGTGGAGAGTGGTATCTGAGCATTATCATGGTTGCCTATATTGTGTACTAATCCATACTGTCACATGGCAATTGCACATGGATGTACACATTTATGGCTAAGGATTGTCTACAACAATCTCTACAGTGTTTGGAAAATGTTGGCCTTGTAATGTCGACAGTGGGACATGTAGCTCCTCAATATAATGATGTAGCAAAACCCACACTGCAATGGATCCTGTCATTACACAATCACCCCAACACCCACACAGGACAATGATGACACACACACTTACCAGTACTGAGTTTCAAACCCCTACCTGACTGTGTATTGCTATTACATTGGTATGCAGTTATTGCACTCGCCATGGAGCTTACATGTTGGAGAGTTGTCCAAAGGTATCTTTGAAGATGAGTAACATCAGCAACAATGATAAAGGAGGGATCAGGGATGTTTAGTACATGTGACTGTCCACAAAAGCAGGTATCAAGAAAGACACACCCACACACTCTCAGGGAATCACACACATTATCACAGTTGGCAGGGACAGAATTAGAACTCCTGCCTAACTAATTTACTACACTGCAGTTACACAGTTATTACACACACCACAAAGGTTATCATGCTGGTAAATGGCCAAAGGGTTATTTCAAGGTGACTCACAGCAGGCGTGCTACAGTAGGCCAATGGGAGGTGTAGTGAGTGTGAATGGCTTCAAAATCATTAATATTCACACACACACACACACACACACACACACACACACACACACACACACACACACATTTGCCAGTACTGACATGCATGGGTTCATTGCTTCACAGGTGTGTGGTAGTTGACTGTGTCTGAAGGCTGTGCAAGACTAGGCAAAGGGAATACCTTGGCATCAGGTCACATAACAATGGTCTCCAGTGTGGCTCAGGAGTGTAGTCCTTGGATTGGCCCACACAGGTGTGTATTGTATTCACCATCCACTCATCTGTGTTACTATTGTGGCTGGCTAGTGCTGTGCAATGCTTGCCATGTATATGCTCTATATTGCATAACATTGACAGTGTCTGGGTTGTGCACATATCCCACATGCATGTTCTGTAACATATGAAAATGTACTTGAGGTCTCAGGGGCATGTTGAGTGGACAGATTGTTATCATCTAATGTGGCATTCCTGACCTCATTTGGTGAGGCCGGGCTATGGAACTGAGGTCGTGCCTGCACCTACATTGACAGCATGATACAGGTATTCAGTGGAGTTACTTGCATCTGTCCATACAGGGCATGTGTAAAAGGCATGGTATTCCCTTTGTGGGTTACATTTGCATACTCTACAGTTGTTGCAGGCGTCCAGTGGGAACCACTGTAATCATTTATTTGGCTATTGTAGGGGATGGAACAGGGTGCCATGTCCTTTTACTTGCTGGATAAAACACAGTCAGGAGATTTTACACATCACAGTACATTCTGATATCAGTGGCAGTGTTGTGGTTAACAGGCATGTAGTCCACTGCAATCACACCGTGGTTACTAAATGGGGGCAGTATGCAGGGAACTACCAATATAGTGGTCATTGTCTAGCTAAGTGTGTTTGTGTATGAGACATGGGTGGAGAGTGTTCTCTGAGTAATACAAAGGTTGACTATATTGTTCACCAATCCATAATGTCACATGTAGGGCTATGGATTTTCTGCACCAGCCTCTTTGCTGTTTGACATCTGTTGTCCTTGTAAGGTGGACATTGTGACATGTAGTAGGTCCTCAATATAATAAGTTAGCAAAACCCACCCCACAATGCATCCTGTCATTACACAATCACAGCAACCTCCACACAGGATATTGATGATAGACACACATACTCACACTTATCAGTACTGAGATTCAGACCCCTACCTAACTATGTATTGCCACTACAGTATACCATATTTATTGCATGCACCACAGAGCTTATTGAATAGATGTTGTCCAAAGGTACTTCTAAGGTGCAGAATATCATCAGCCCTTGTAAATACTGGCATTGGGTGATGTGGGTGAGAGATCCCAAAAATAATTCTACCCAAATCACACATTTACATTTGCCAGGGGTGATGTTCAAACCTCTAACAGCCTTTATGGACCATTATGTTATACATTTACCACATGCACCACTGACCTGACATAGTTTAGGCTTCACAACAGATATTTGTTAGGTGGATGATATCTGCAGGACAGCTAAAGTCAGGCTCTAAGATGTGTACTGGCTGTAAATGGGGCCAACATCTTTGAGGTACATGCATACATACATACGTACACACAGAAACACTTGCCACAGATGAGATTCAAACCCATAGCTGTGTAGTTACTGTTACTATATTGTTCCGCATTTATGGCATGCACCTTGGAGATTTTAGGGCTAGATCTTCTCCAAAGGTATATTTCAAGGTAGATGACATCAGCAGGCTTGCTAAACTAGGGCAATGGGAGGTGTAGTGAGTGTGAATGGCTTCAAAATCATTACTTCCTACACACACAGAGTTTTAGTTGCCATGTCTGGGATTAAAACTCCTACCTAATTAGTACATCACACTACAACATTATGCAGTTATTGCACATGCCACGGAACTTACAGGGCTGACCCTTGTCCAAAGAGGTATTTCAAGGTGAATGATATCAGCAGGCTTGCTAAAGTAGGGGAATGAGAGGTGTAGTGACTGTGAATGGCCTCAAAATCGTTGATCCTTACACACACATATACATACACACAAACGTTCACAGTTGCCATGTCTGTGATTAGAACTCCTACCTAACTAGTATGTCTTGCTATAGCATTACACAGTTATTGGATGTACCACAGAGCTTATAGGGATGATCCTTATCCAAAGTGGTATTTCAAGGTGACTGACATCAGCAGGCTTGCTAAACTAGGACAGTGGGGAGTGCAGTGTGTGTGAATGGGCCATAGACCATTCCTCTGGAAAACACACACAACACTCAGTCACACACAACTTCACATTTGACAAGACTGGATATATGCCTGCTAGATGAATAATGAATTGTACTGTCATGTTAGACAGTTATCAAAAACACCACATACACTGTAGTGCTGAGGGATACCAGATGCAAATGTCTACAATGAGATGTGTGTGCAAAGCATGAATGGTGTGCAATGTGGTATGTGTGCACAGAAATCTGTGACTGACAGATATGTATAGTCCACTGTTGTTGTCAGACATGGGCTTCATTTCTGTAAGTGAGGGAGCATGCCCAGTATGACCCTTCTTTATTTTGTTGTCAGACATGGGCTTCATTTCTCTAAGCATGGGAGCATGCCCAATATGACCTTCTGTATTAAAAGTGTGAATCCATTACAGGTTGGTTGTACTCCAGTGTGGGCATTTGTGTTCTACACCTACAGCTAGCAACCTGTTTCTGCAGGATATCTGTAGATAGGTTGACAATATGGAGTCACAATGGGCAAAAGATAGTGGGATACTGTAACTAATTGTGTCTGTGCTGCATGTGCTGCATGGTTTTGGTGTTAGCAGAGATATTCAGACGTACTATTTTACACTGTGATATATTATGTCATCAACTACTGACAGATATACTTACTTGCTCACAGTAATTTCATGGGGAATACAAGATGAATGAAGCTGTGTCCAGTATTGTAGTCTGCAGCCTACATATTCTTGCACACTCATGCCATTCTGGAGGGGGAGCTACAGGCATTTGCTGATGGGTCTGTCTAAATGGTCCAGCACCTTGGTACTGTGGTGGCTGAGGATCCACTGCTTGTACATCTATCGACATGACAGAATGGACATATCCTGCTGTGGCCATACCTCTCAGCTGTACAGATTCTCACAGGTTACCCAGAGGCAGGGCTCATATATCTGGTCAGTTCCCCTTCACATTGTGGTTTATGAGCAGGTGTTTAGCCACCCATTACTGGGTTTTCAGGCAGGGATAGTATGGGCACACATCAGAGTTTCAGATTTCACACACTCCATGGCATCCATGCTTCTACACCCCCCCCCCCATTATTCTATCCTCTTCCTAACATTATGTGAGCGATATCTGATAAGTATCCCTATAGTTATCCCTTCATCCCAGCGGTATTTAGGGGTTGATCTACAGTTCATGCAGTAGGACATGGTGGGCATGCTACTGGGATTTGTCGACATGGCCTTGCATTTGTGTTCTGTGTACTGTGTTCTACTGTTATTTGGGACTCCATGAGATAACATACATTGACAGTATGGGTGAGGCACCGGCCTTTGACAGAGGACTATAGGGCAATTGGTAGTGATGCAGGCCATCTGTAGCAGGCTAGTGCATTCTGTCACTCCTACAGTTCCAGGCTGCAAGCCACTGTATTCCCCATGGGGTGACAGGGTAGGTGTGCAAGGTGTTAATGGCAATAGTTCATGTCCTTATTAATCCATTGGTATGGATGCTGGTAGGGTGCTGCTTACAGCTAGGGGCACACCTGCATGGGACACCTCTTCAGCATGTTGCATTCTGTGGGTATTCCCATACAGAAGTGGGGGTCATACTGTACTCATTCCCAACAGCAGGGATATGACCTGTGATCAACCTGTGGCTGATGGTGGGATGAGGTGAGTGCATGTGGGCTATAGAAGCTTCTTGCAGCTAACCCACAGATATACCTGGGACATTCCCCTTATGCTGGCTTGTGCAGGGACATCAGCAGTTTCTCATTACTTCATAACTGTGCCTTTTGTGGTCTGCCAGTGATTGGCCAGACTACATCAGTATTCCATACTACACAAACAACTAATGTGCTGCTAACCTGTATGTACAATTCCAAAGGTGTGTGCAGTTGACAGTTACATTTTATGTACTCTGTCTAGGGTACGTCCACCTGTGTACTGTGTGTATGTCTGGGCTCATATTCATGGCATGTTCATCTTTCAGACGGTGACAGATATTGCATCCGAACAATAAGTATGGATGACTGCTGCATTGGGTCTTGCTGGGATGCATTGGTTTGGCACTTCAGTTGTCAGAACATGGCTCTGTCATCAACAGTACTGGCCATAGGCCACTGGGACACAACCCTCCATGCCTACACGCTGACCACTTCCACACATTATACAACACACAACAACCTAACACACTAGAGCCCTGCATATTGTACACATTCAACAATCTATCCCGCTAATTTGGCCAGCTCAGGTAATCAGTGCTCCACTGTTATTAAACCCACATGTATATGTTACTGCATTTGTACGTAGGATTGTGGGGGGGGGGCACACCTGACAACTATAAACATTTGCTATGACTGTACTGGTATTTCAGGTACTCTGTTCGCTTACATTTCATTCTGTATTCTGACCTATCATGCAGACTAGAGGCATATCAGTGGAGTACAGATCTTAGGTTTTATTGACCTACATTTCAGTTTCAGAGTTCTTACCCTTCAGAACTAACATCCAACTGCCTGACCTGTTGTAGTCTGTCTGTGTAGGTCTGCTGTTCTCCGTTGCCATCAATTGGAGGCCTTAGCACAGCCTTTCTTTCTGGTCATCTACACCTGGCCTGCTGGCTGAGAATGCTGTTGGGTATGTGATCCTCATTGCCATGCATGCGTGTGTTCTATGGACACACATTTGGCCCACCACATGTCCTGCAATGGGATTTGTCACCTTGTCTAGTTGACACCAGTATTTGTTATGGATTTCATGCTGCCCATATAGCTGTCTACTGTCTGCTGCCATCCCAGTCAGTCACCCGATTCCCTTGCATGCTCACATCCATACCATAGATACAAGTAGCAGAACATACTACTTCATTCAGCAATTGATAGGGAAAGTGGATAACCTTGTGGCTGTGCCAGTATTGTGGATGGTGCTGGAGGGCTGACTATGTCGGATGCACATAGTACACTCCCTATACATGGTAAAGCACAAGTAGTTTCATGTTTGGCATCCATTTTACTGTGTGCGCGAGTCAGAGAGAGGTGTCATTCCCTGGGTTCCTACCATGTCAGTGTAAGTGCTATGTGTTGCCTCTTTGCCAAAGCCTGGGCATACTGGACACACCTCCTTCTGCCCAGAGGGGCAGGCACAGGTTGTTCCTCCTCCAAGTCACTCTGTGCCTGGGCTGGCCTTGGCAATGGTGAGGGGCTGTGTGGCCCTGCCCTGGGCTGTTCCTGCTGCACCTGTTTCTGCAGGATCATATTGTGTAGCATGGCACATACAATGAACATCTGCGTACATGTAGCTGGAGAGTACTGCAAGGATCCACCGGATATGTCCAGGCACTGTAACCATGACTTGAGCATCCCAAACACATGCTCTATTATGATTCTGGTTTGTGCGTGCGCCTCAGTATGGAGTTCTTGTTCAGGTGTGTGTGCATTTCTGATGGGTGTCTTCAGCTATAGTTCCAGTGCTTAACCAGCATCCCCCACTATGTGGCCATATGGGATGCCCCCACTAGCAAATCTCTTGTACAGCTGCGTCATATGCCAGATGTGGAAGTCATGATAGCTTCCAGCGTTACCAGTACACACATTCATTATAATGGCCTGGGCATCACACATGACCTGGCAGTTGATGAAGGGGAAGCCCTTTCGGTTTATATAGACCCTACCCCGCTCACAGGTGGTGCTTTGATGTGTATGTGCATGCAGTCGGTAGCACCCACTACCTCAGGGTATTCTGCTGTTTGGTGGAAGAGACTCATATTGCTGGTCAACGCCTCATGGATGCTGTGGAAATATATGTGCTCACCGGCATGTACTGACATGGAATCCAGGAACTGGTGGAGTACCCTGGATGCTGATGCCTGTGAGATCTCCATGATACTCCCAGTTGGCTTTTGGAAGATACCTGTGGCTAGTATTGTTAAGCCTACACATACCTTGGTATCCACTGGGATGGGTTCCCCTCTGTTGGTTCTGTATGTGAGGTGCATCTGGCACAGCTCAACAATTTGCTGTAGGAGGTCCCTGTCTGCCCTATATCATTCTACTATCTCCAGCTCATGTAGCCCCTGGTAGGTTACCCTAGGTCTGTAAACTCTTCTTCTTCTTCTCACTGTGGGTTGGTCGTCAGCATCCTCATCTTCACCACCCTCAGCCTCTTCCACATATTGATTTATGAGAGTGACAGAAGCCCCTATCATGTTGTTGGTTTTGTTAGGTAAAATTTCCCCATTTGTGTACACCAGTGGTGTAGAGTTTGTGGGAAAAACCAGAGTGAAAGGTATTTGCATAGTTTATAGTAGTGTGCTGGGCTGGGCTGCTGCCTGTCTAACTGGCTGATTCTGATACATTTCACCTGCCAGCTATACTAGTTCTCCTTGATTACCTTCCTGATGCTGTTTTACCTTCCCATTGCCTTCTCATTTAAGCCCTGAGGAGCACTGTGCAAACCCAGTGCTCAGATGTGAACGGAGATGCTATTTCCTGTTTTTTGTTTTTGTTTAAAACCTGGTGTGCGGCACGAACACCCATATAGGCAATGTAAATACTGCTAGGCAGCTTCAGTCACACCCCCTTCCTTAGCTGTGCTTAGCTAAGGGCAAACACAGGCCACTGTGCTCCATTAAACTTACAGCAGTCATGACACTCCCCCTCATGAGGTCATCTAGCTCTTAGGCTTAGACCATGGTGTTATTGCACCTACATGGTTGGGTGCAAGCTAGCACTGAGGGGAAACCTGTGTATCATTCCCCTCATTTGCTTGGAACTGACTGCTAATGAATGGTTACAGAACTAACACTCAGCCTTCCCCCTTAGCAACCATTATTCCATGGTCTTGTTGTATTATGCATGCCATTGACTATTATGGCAAAATGATGATTTTGGTTTAAAAGCTTATTTCCAGCTTTTTTTCTTATTTTTGGGGCGATCCCATTTGCGCATCACTGCACTATGCTTAAATGGCCGAAATCAGCCAAAAAAAGTTATTTTTTATAATTTTGAAACTATTTTTCATGCCTATGGCCATATATGCAGGAGCACTCATGCACATCCCGGGAGCTCATTCCTGGATCACACGTCGGCCATACTGCCTGCAGCAGCTCTTGCACTATTCCTGCACACAGTGCAGAGCTTGCTGAATCCTGGGGTGTATTTAAAATATCTCCCTGATCTCTTTGTTGAAATAACAAAAAGTGGCCATCAGGTTACAAATGATTTGCTCTAGTATCTAACACTAATAGCAGTATATTATCATGTTTTGAAGAAAACTCTCTCCACATCTTCATACATTTCAGTACTTGAGTGACAGCTACTCAGTAAATGAGCATTATTATGCAATGATGTAGGTTATGCAACCAAAAGCAACCAGTCTCAAAAGAAAAGATATCCATGAGATTATAATAGCATAAACCCAAGGATAAGACCTCAGCTTCATACAAAACCAGGTAATACCACAGGCAAAGGAAATGTAAGCAAATAGCATCTTCATTCCCTGCAAAGAAGCACGATTGATCACGCTACACAAAAAAATACACACAAACGTCACATTTAATCGAACTAGCATACAATTAACTGACTTTGTGTAAATTACTTCACCTTTGTCTTTAAAGAAGCAATGTAATATGTGTTATTTATATATGTATATATATATATATATATATATTTGTATATATCTCATTTCTATGCCCAGAGAGTCACTTTGAACCGGATACATTTTTAATTATATATTACAGGGATGGCCTTACACTTCATTTGTCTCCTTATGTTTGCTGCTGACTTGAATTGTAACCATGTATGACATGCATCCTAGCACTGGTCACACCTGACACTCCTAGCATGCAACTTTTGATGAAACAAGGACACAACCCATGCAGCTATAAAAAAGATATATAAGGGGCATTATAAAATAGCATGTACAAATAATGGATGCATACAATAGCTAAAATACAAAGAGGAATACAGCTGAGAGAAAAAAAAAAACAACTTTAATTGTCTGGAAAAAAATAGGATGACTAAAGCTAAACCATGAAAAAAATAAACTCACTAAGTAAGGGTAGTGGAAGACAATGATTTAACTCTCACCTCTTTCTAATCATGCAGGACTTCTACAAACCACTCATACTATAATTTTTTTTGTGTGATATATAACATTGCATGCTTGAGGTCAGTGAGTAATAGAGGACTATAATCTTACCTGCTGTGTTTGGTCCCTCAGATTTGATCTTCATGGCTTAACCCCCATAATTATGATTACATCCCAACAAAATGCGGACATAGCCATGTATTGTTCAGAACAAGGCTGCATGCATGGAATCCTTTCCTTACTTTGTTGCACTAGTACTCCCTTCCTCACCACCTCCACTTCTTATTATGGTGGAGGGGTGTATGGCACATGCAAAGAAGTATTTGGAGATACATATTTTAAATAATACAAAATAAAATAAGGGCTCAGTCTGCTTCAATTACTGTGGCAATCAGCATTACCATGCGCTTAGAAGTTTGGTATTCATTATTGTCATTTTACCCACACACTCACTAGTCTTACACACAGTTCCTATTTCAGAAGTAGCTATGTGACTGTCATAATCATCTGAGGGTCTATTACTGGCCAGGTTAATATGAAATCCCTTTTGTATTTGGTTTGAGTTACTAAAGATAATTTCCAAGCATGGGAATGAAGTGGGGAGTATAGTGCCATGGTTGGTGTGTACACACACGTGGAGTGGGGAGTATAGTGCCACTGTTGGTGCATTTGAACATGTGGAATGGGGAGTATAGTGCCACAGTTGGTGTGTAAAACACATGGAATGGGGAGTATAATGCCATGGTTGGTGTGTACAGGCACATGGAGTGGAGAGTATAGTGCCATGGTTGGTGTGTACACGCACATGGAGTGGGAAGTATAGTGCCACTGTTGGTGCATTCAAACATGTGGAATGGGGAGTATAGTGCCACGGCTGGTGTGTAAAACACATGGAATGGGGAGTATAGTGCCATGGTTGGTGCATAATAGCAAGTGGAAAGGGGAGCATAGTGCCACGGTTTGTGCATTCACACTGCCGCATTTAGCAGTCTGAGTACAGTCCATCATACAAATCAGTCTTTGGAGAAAGTTAGTGTTGAGATCTACCTTGTAGATTGTTTAATCTTCTTATTCACCTATTCTAAAGTTTGAGGTTGTCAAAAAAATCACTTTTGTGCCAAAGTACTGGCTCCAGGTAAAAATAATGCATTTATGTAGGAATTGCAGCCACTTCAGAGACAACGCTTTCTGTATATAAAAACCAGGACTACATATTTTCACATAATTATGGTGTACAATGAGCAGCGGTAGACCCCTAATTGCTGTCTCTATTCAAGGACAGGCAAGTATGTAAATATTGCACCATATCTTTCCATTTAAGTCTCATCACTTACTATTAATCATTAAATTCATAACAGTATAGCTACTAATTACAGGTCTCATAAAATGAAATTCACTGTATGGAGATCAGCTCTAAAAATGAATATCTGTATTATGTTATAATGTAAATACTTTCCAAAATAACAGAAAGCAAGAAACAGATTTTGGCTGTTTATTCTTGCTTTACTTGTGGCATAAGCTCTTACCACAGAAGGAATCAATCATGACCACATGTTTAGTCAGAAATGGTTTTAGGAGTGATTTAAGTAGTTTGTATTCTTAATCTGTATGTCATTGTAAACAACTTGCATACCAGGTATTTTTTTATTGTGGAATACATTACCAAACTGCATCGTTTCTGAGAATGTTAATCATAATAATGTGCTTTTACACAGTAAGCAGTTAAATGAAATAAACTGTATACAGAAACAAACATTAGCATATTGCTTTTCATCTATAGAAATAAATAATGTCTTAAGCAATGCAGGAAGATATTATATTTCCTATGTTTTTCTAGAAGATATCTTTTGTTAAATCAACACACCAGCTGTTTTCAATGTCTGTTGTTTCTTTGTCCAAGCAGATATTTTAATAGAAACTGTGTTTTTCTCCAGGTAGCACAGTTTAGCAAGGTATTAATGGAGAGCAACAGATCTGAGAAATGTGTGAGAAGACAAGTCCTTAACTATAACTTGGGGACCAGAACTACAGCTTACAAAACACAAAAATATGAGACACTTGATTGCAGCTGGTGGTTTTAAACGAAAAAGGCATGCTGTTTGGTCAGATAGCATGTTATACTAAATACAAACAGAAGCAAAGCTGAAGTGGTCAATCTCATAAAATAAGTACTGTTAATGTTTCTACAAAGAACCGGGAAACTAGTGCACTAACCATTAACATTCATTCTGTAGAATGCTCTCCATGAGAATAGAAAATTGCCTTAGTTCATTAACTGGTATGTAATTTAATAGAAACCAATAGTGCAGTCATAACAAAATTTTCTGCATCACTTTACTTTGGTATTCCTAGGTCCTTTTTCTATCTAAAGTGACATGTATCTGCATTTCTTAACATCTTGGTGGCAGTTTCCTGTTGTCTTAAACCTTTACCAATGTGTAATGCAAAAAGTTTTTCCAGTGTCCTGCTCCTCTTAGTATAGTATTCTGTGTGTCTGCTACCACATTACATTCATTATAATAAATTGGTCAATGTATATAAATATATATATATATATATATATATATATATATATATATATATATATATATATGAGTTCACGTTATATCCTCGAAATACGGAAATGCCAAAATTCAGTATTTCAAAGCTATAAAGTCAAAAATTTAAAACCACAAAAACTCAGAACCATGAAATTCAAAATCTCACACACCGGAGACTTTGAATTTCATGCTTCTATTACACACACACACACACACACACACACACACACACACACACACACCATCCTCCCCACATACAAACACAAGCTTTCTACTACATAAAAGCAGGGGGCAAGTCCCCCTGTACCCCCCATGTGGGGGGCTGTGCCCCCCACAACCCCCTACTTAAATATTCTCACTCTGAGGTCACACTACATACAAACGCACACAAAACACCACCACACAAGCTACAGTCTCCTCGCACACACACATCACAGCAAGAAAACACACTGACACACACCACAGCCCCTACCCAAAACCCTTAACACGCACACATACCTGGATCCATAACCATAGCGAAACCTCAGAAGTGCGAAATTCCAAACCTCTGGTATTCGAGGTTTTGAATTTTGTGCTTCTGTGCTTTCACGCTTCTCAGGATTCTACTTTATGGGCTCGAAATACTGAATTTTGATATTTCAGTATTTCAAGCTTCTAAAGTGAATCCATATATATATATACATACATATCTCCTAAATTCAGACTTAGACCAAAAATGTAAATAATTTAGTAACACCACAAAACTAAAGGAAACAAGGGCTCTTATTTGAGACAAGAACTATTTGTCCCAACTCCTGTTTTCATTACCATATCCCTGACATAAACTGTTGTCCTAAATAAAAGTCATGTTATGCTTGACAGCACATTTCTGAATCATCAGCAACTCTTGTTGTCTGCTGCTATATTCAGCTTCTTGTCTGTAAGTACAGCTAAAATAAAAGCATGATGGAACATGTTGAATTCCCCTGCTAATCAAGGAAATACTTTCACTGGACTGAATTTCTCAGGAAACAAATGCTTAAGAGAATTGGGGTTTAAAGGATCTTTGAGGTTATTTATTTGTATACATGCTATAAACTTTTCTCTTTGGCCAATTATTTTTACGTTTTATAGATTACAGAAGGATCTTCAGCAGGATGATTTGATTATAATCTGATTGGAATTTTGTGTGATTTAAGTTTAAATACTTTCCTCATAAACTGGCTGAAGAGATACAGCAGTATAAGTAGTGATTGTTGATAAATTACTTCACTGGGTCTGCTCCAGCTGAATTATGTAGTTTCAAAGGTTTCACTTGTGGATTCATTTTTCTAAGTCTTGCACAAACCACATGAAACTGAATAAATGCATTAAGTTTATGAGATTCACACATTTCATTGCAGCTCTTGTAGTGTAGAGGACTAAGGCTCTGAGTTGTTAAGCAACCACTTCTTTAGTCAAAGTTCAAAGTTTCAATCTTTCCACCTTAATTTGTCAATCAGTTAACCAGGCATTGCTCCCAAGTTGTCACTTAAAAGGGACATCCTGGCTTGGGGGCTTACCTGGTTAACAAATGAATAAAGTAAACAACATAATCTCATTTTGCAAAGGGGATAGCTCAAGTGCCTGTCAATGTGTTCTTTCTAATTTATTGAATATCTTTTGAATTGCTACTAAATAATTTTAAAAGGCTTCATGCTGGATGTTTCCTATCTTTCTTTGGGTATAGATGTCCAACAATATAGCACTTTACTTTTGAATAAGTACTTGGTTACATCTGTATATCATCTCAGCTTTTGAGGTTAAATCCATGTGCTAAAATGAATGTAAAAAGAATAAATATATTCAACATGAAACAAAATAAAGAAATGTAGTTTCACTGAAAACAATAAAAGATCCTGTGCCATTACTCTTGAATAGAGGTTGTTTCCTAAATAACAACCACTTTGTCAAACATTATTGCTTGCGTGTATGTATAGTTTCACACCATGGATCCAATATTGACAGTATAGCTTCAGTACTCGGGTTGTAGTTAAACCTCTCAGTCTGCCAGATATTTAATATATTTTTTCTGGAAGCATGTATGTTCTTGCTGTGAGTTTCTGATCACCTATGTTTAGCCCTTCTGGTAATCACCTGCAGAAAATTATATCTCATAGTTTGGCAGGCTCAGCCCAGTATCCATGTACAATGAACATCTGTGCTCTAGCTGTGGTTTCAGTTTGGTTAACGTTTCCAGTAGTACTTTGCAGGGCATCATACTGGACTTTCATGATTTGTCTGGTACTGTTTAGGGTGTCTGGTACATTACCTTGCTTAGGGCATTGTATGTGTATGAGCCAGCTCTGGGAGAAGCAGACATAGACCATGGGCTTTACCTCCCTCCCCTTCTTGATCTTAATACACTTTGCACTTAGAACCTTTAAAATCTTAATTATCTGTCTAAATGTTTGTCTTCATGTTTATTACTGCAATGCATTGTCATTGCTACTTTCTGAAAAACAGGTTTAATTATTTAGTTGATTAATTTTTTAGTATGACTTCATCCCTTTGCATCACAGAAAGTCTTGAGTCAGCATCCAGATTGTTTTTGGTACGTACACATTTAAATGGGTGGTAATATAGTTTTCTTTGTTCATAAGAAGTTACTAGGATTGCAGTCCATGGAAGCATTGAGGATGCTGCCCCAAAGCACAATCTGGTTAAATGTCTTGCTCAAGATCACCCAGCAGGCAAATAGGGACTTGGGAATCAAACTCGGTACCACAGGAACTACAGCTTGCAGCTTTAACTCTCTATACTATTTGCATTACTGTGACGTGGGCATGTTTTAATTCCATTGGAAAATTAACTGAAAGGTTGCACTACTGATTTGACACCTTGTAAAACACTACAATATGGACACTGAAAGAAGTTAGTTTTGATGTGAAGCTCTGAGGGACAGCAACAACAAAAGAAAGCTAAATTTATAAATATGAGTACAAGAGTGAAGATGGCAAATCTGTTTATTATGGGAAGCCACATTTAACAGTCAAAGTAAGAAATGAGACTTGTAACAAAATTGACCGGTATGGCGGCCACCATCAGAATCAGAATCGGCCATACAATACATCAGTCCACAGGACAAATTCTTGGCAGAGATAAATAATGGTGGAAATATTTCTTTATTTGTTCAGAGTTAATTTAACAATTTTTCTGATGCCAGCTTAGATGTATTTATTAGTGGCAGTAATTATGTGAGTGATGGTACAGATGATTTACAGCATTTTGAAGTTGATTTTGATTTTAATGAACCAAGTTATGCACAGAGTTTTGATGATTTAGATAATCAGATTAAATGTTCTATTATATCTGATGGAGGTTTTAATATATTCAATTTTACAGATAACAATTTTAGCCATGATTTTATTACTCTATTTAAAAGAGGGTTTACCTTTGTGCCTTCTTTTAAGCACAATATTGGTCAAGTTTTAATTAATTTAAAACTTTATTGTAGATTATTGAACCTAAAGATGTTTTTTAATAACAACAATGATAATATTATTAATACCACTTATTTTAAACTCAAGCGTAGTAGCACATTTATACCACCACAAAATCCCACTATTTTTATCTTTGAGAGGCTATGTGAGACACAGATTAGAAGAACTTTAAGAAAAATTGAACACATATCATGGAACCTTACTGAATCTGAAAAGTTTTGTCTTAGAGAATTAACTATGACTGATAAATACAGAGTCATGAAACCAGATAAAGGTGGGGGTGTAGTCATTATGACTAACACTGATTACTACAATAAAATGACTATCATGCTTAGTGATAATTTTACCTATGAGAAGGTCACGAAATATGAAATGGCCAGGGCTTACACTAAAATTGACTGGCTATTGTACGAATTTCTCATGGATGGGGCTATTAGTAAAGATGAATATTCATATTTAATTGCAGAGTTTCCTGTCACCCCATCAATTTTTGGAATCCCAAAAATACATAAGGATTCTAGTAATCCACCTTTTAGACCTATAGTATCAGCCAGGGGTTCCAAAACAGAAGCTATAGCATCTTTTATTGACGTTCATTGTAAGGATACACTCACCAACCTGCCGCATATTTTAAAAGACTCATGGCACTGTCTTGATCAAGTTAGACAACATATTACCAATATTAGTCCTAAAATTATGGCTACTGTTGATGTAGTTAACCTTTTTACTGTAATACCCCACAAACAAGGACTTGAAATGTTTGAAGCTAGCCTCGTGAAATTTAGAGGCATGCATGTTGCCAAATGTAAACTAATGACTGAGTTGATGGAGATAGTACTTGAGAAAAATTATATGGTTATGCAAGGTGAATTTTATAGACAAAAAACAGGTGTGGCTATGGGGGCCAGATGTGCCCCAATTTATTCTAATTTGGTGTTAGCAGAGTGGGAAACTGACCATGTTTTTACATCATCTTACTGGTCCAACATAGCCCTATATTTGAGATACCTGGATGATATTCTTATTTTTGGACACGTGAAAAGGATGAATTTTCAGAATTTGTACAATTCCTAGGCAGAACAACAGAGTTTTTACAATTTACTAGCACAATATTTGAAAATAATTGTCAATATCTTGATATCGTTTTTTCCTTCAACAAGGATGAGATTCATTCCAATATTTTTAGAAAAAAGACATTCTCAAATTCCTTCCTACATTTTAATAGCTGTCATCCTTATTTCCAAAAAAGGAATTTAATTAAAGGTCAAATGGTTAGACTATCTAGGATAGTTAGTGACGACAAGTCTTTTGAATTTGAAATTGGGAAATTATCTGACATGTTCCTAGTCAGAGGTTATCCTAATGAACTTATTAACAATACTAAAAAAGAGATTATTAATAAAAGAAACGTATTTTACAGACCCATAATCAAATTTGGATGCAACAATATTTCTAGAACAAATGTTAACAGTTCAAGGAATGACACCTTTATTTTACCATACAATGAAATATCTTATAGTATTGTTAATATTATACATGAGACTTGGATAAGTGTTTTTTCGAATAACAATGAATTATTAGATATTATTGGTAGTCATCCAAAAATTACATTCAGCAGAAGGAGGAATCTAAAGGATATTTTTGAAATGAACACCAATAAAGATATTTCCAAAATGTCTAAGATGAGCAAATGTGAGACCTGTCGCACCTGTAAATACATTAACAACAGTCCCTATGTAGCTGTTAATACTTTTAATAGAACTATTAGATGCTTGGGACATTGTAATTGTAACACTAAGATGATAGTTTATCTAGCAACATGTTCTACATGTTCAGCCTTCTATGTCGGGAAAACAATTCAGAAGCTAAGGGAACGCATTGCTGAACATGTTAGGGACATCAAAAATCAAAAAACTACAAGTTCTCTTTTTACACATAGTTCTAGATGTTTAAATTTTAAGAGATTTGTATTTTTTATTATAGACAGAATACCTTTTAATACACATAAAGGTGGTGATGAGCAGACTTTACTACAGGCTAAGGAATGCCTCTGGCAATTACGATTAAATGCTTGTACCAAACCAGGTATCAATTAACATAGATCTAGTTCAAGTATATTAAAATACAAATCACATTTTATTTAAATGTATTTTGATACTAAAATATTCATATTTTTATTATTTATTATACATATTATTTCTTTTTTTTTTCAATAATAAATCTTTATTATTTTCAGTTGTTAATACAATAATACACTACACAAAATAAAATACAGCAATATCAAAAGTAAACCTATAATCACACTACACTATATATACATTATCTACATGAATGCTTCCAACAGATAACTAAAATCTTTATACATTAAGATAAAATTCTTGACAACATATTATTTCTTATACTGCACTGTTTTTAATTATTGGTATTTTCTTCTCATAAATATACTATTATTATGAACTTCAAGAGTATCATCCATTATATCTCATCTACTTGATTTATTCTATTTTAAGTAACTTCAATTTGTGGTATTATTATACATCTGTACAGTTGTTATTTATTACTGTTACTTTAAGAAATAGTATAACTTTTATCACAATTGTTCAACACGTTACATTTATTGATTTTTAACATGTTTTTTCTATGAATTGTTTATTTGTTTATACAACAATTATGTTGGCATGTAATTAATGTATTTATTTTATGCATATTTATCATTACAATAGGTTTTTAATGTAATTGTAGGAAAGATGGCCTTAGTCTTTCTTGTCAATTATTCAATGAATTGTTCATTTCATTACTTATATAAAGGGGTGGAAGTGTCCTTGTGTTTTCAGTACTCTGATGATGCCCTAGCTATGACAGGGTGAAAGCGCTTAGTACATTTGATGTAGCTTTTATTCATTTTTATTTTTATTTTTGTTTTTTGCTTAATAAATCAGTTTTGGCTGGTACTGTGTGGCTTTCTTTATTCAAAGTAAGAAATGAGCACTGTGCATCATGGCTGTCCACGTCATACAACTCCTATTTGCTGAGGAGTGCTGGCATTTTGCATACTAAATATGATCTGACTCCAGACAAATGATTTGTAAACCTGACTCCTGGTGAAGTGTTGTTTCACAATACAGACTAGAGAACTGAACAATTCAGTTTATTTTAATATTTCATAATGAAAGATTCAAGGGATATCCCATGCCTCTTTAGTGATGCTATATGTAAAACCCACTTTGAAGTGCATATTTATAAATACTTATTGTCATTTCTAAATAAAATCCACATTTGTAAAGAAATATCACTGTAAATATAGAACAAGTTTAAAATCAATCAATGATTCCTGATTCCGAAGATGCAAAGAAAATGAAGCTGTAAAACAAGGTGATGATCAACATATTGATTGCTGCTGAAGTAACCTTAGCTGTATGGGTTATATTCTGTCAAGGAGAGAACAGCTGGTTACATTCCATACACCCAAATTGTCAGACAGCTCAAGCTAAGCTGACTAAAAAAAAAACAAGTCTGGGTGAGAAGCCCTTCTGAGCTTTACTGCCACCAAAGAGTATGCTCTTCCGAGGCTTTCTGGGATCGATGGCCCTCATGTGCAGTTTCTTTGCTGGGCAGATGTTTCCCTTGGGTTAAAAACTTTCATTTAATAATATTGTTTATTATTGATGCTTTCTTTTTCAGAAAAAGTTATTTTAAATCTTGGAGTTAGTATTTTAATGCACCGTCACAAGCTTGTACTGTACTTTTAAATGGAAGCACTCTTTTTTTCCTGCCAGTTTAGTAGTTGCTTAAAGTAACTGAAAACCATTTTTTCTGTTAAGATTTTTTTTCTTTTACTTTGTGGGGCTCTAAGGGCTATGGCTACTGGCATTGTTTTGGGGAGGTTTGCATTCTCAGTACCTCCCAGGTGATAAACATTAGATTTTTTAAGTTCTCATTTGAACAGAGATTTAGTTTTTGCCTCCCTCTGCTGCAAAGGGGTTCAAAAAGTGTATTGAAAGGGGTCAGCTGATTTAGAAAATATCTGAGAAGTTTCAGCACTCCTTTTCCAAATTCTCCAAGGGATTCTCTAACTTTTCATCCAGTTTTTGTAATAGATGGTTTCAACAAAATGCAGGTAAACATTTAATAAGAAATAGCAAGGGGGTTTCAAGAAGAATTCTGGAAACTCCAAAAACAAGAATAGTTCCATATGTTGATGAATTGCTTATCTTTACAGAATCTTTTTCAAAGTGTCAGATAACTCTCTTTCTTGGGTGAGAGATCTCTTGCTCAAGCTAGGATTCCAAGTGAATGTTCAGTAGTCTTTCTTGACTCCATTTCATTGAATGATGTTTCTGGGATGTCAACTAGATACAACAGTAAGAGCTTTTGTAACACAAGAAAAATAGTCCTATATCTAGATCTATTTCTAAGGCTTTCCACTCTGATTTCAATCACTGCAAGGGGATACCTCAGGATTTTGAGTTTTATGGCTTCTGTGATTCACATGATATCCTTGGCAAGACTCCACATGCGAAAGATACAATGGTATCTGGTCTCTTTGGTCCCAGCACCAACACCCCTTGTCTTTTCAAATCACTAGGATTTGACAGAAGAGAAATCACTTGGTGGAGATAACAGATATCCTTAAATCCAGGTCTATCCTTCTTCCTCCCTGTTTCAAAGGAGTCCTTCACCACAGATGCATCAGACTGTGCTTGAAGAGCAGTTTTAAGAGGGATAAAGTGCAAGGTGTGTGAAACACTAAGGATAGATGTAAGCACAGCAATATAAGAGAGGTGCTTGCTCTGATCAAGGTACTCAGCTCCCTGAATCATCTTTGGTCACCAGAACCTCTTCAAATTTTTACAGACAATACCACAGTCATGTGGTACATCAACAAGCAAGGGGAACCAAGTTATGCACCCTCTGCAGGCTCTACCCACATTAGCTTGACATATATCTCAACAACTCAACCTCACCTTAAAGGCATCCTGCATTCTATCAGAACAAAACTAAGTGGCAGACAAGCTGAGCAGGACAAGGGTAAACCCTCAACTGGAAACTAGATTAAGAGGTCTTCTAAGATTTGATCCATCTGTGGGGAGTTCTTCAAGTTAGACCTATCTGCTTCCTTTCTGAGCAATCAGTTAGCAAGATTCTGTACCACGACTCCATGCAAGAAGGCTTGGAACACATTTGCCTTTTCTTTTCCTTAGAGAGGAATATTCCTGTATGCTTTTCCATCATTTCCACTTATACCAAGGTACTTCTCAAGACAGAGAAGGAATTCCCCAACATTATTGTGGTGAGTCCCATCTGGTCCAGGCAACCATGGTTCTCCCTTCTTTTAAAAATGGCCAGGGGCAATTAGCACAAGCGTCCTCACAGACTAGATCTACTCACACAAGAACATGGGATTTTCATGCACCCAACACCAAACAACTTCAATGGACTGCCTGGATGATAGGCTCTTAATTCCTTTCAGGCATTTGCTTACTGAGTATGTGTAACATGTACTAACGGAGACAAGAAAGCCTGCTACTACAAAATCATATATTAGCACATGGAAAAGTTGTCTAGTTGATACCAACAACATAACCAACACCCATTCAGGGCTAATTGTTTTCTGGTTTTACATTATTTGTGTAAGTTACTATCCTATGACCTTTCTTACTCTTCTATCAACGTTCATTTATTGGCCATTTCAGCATGTCTGTCCACAGATCCTCCTCTTTTAATGCATTCTTGTCCCAAAGTGCTTTTGAAAAGGGTTTTGCACAAGAGGCTGCCATGAAAACTGGTGGCCCATCCTCAGGATCTTTATTTTTTTGTTATAGAAGCTAACACTTGCTCCATTTGACTCAGCTAACCTGGCTGACTCAATGTTCTTAATATGGAAACCAGTTGTACATAATGATCTGACTTTTGCAAGAAGGGTTTCTGAGATGCAAACTATTATGAAGAGTCAGCGCTGTCTCATTCTCCACAGAGACGGGGTCGATTTAAGAAGTAATCCTTCTTTTATGCATAAACTGGTATCTGAGTTTACGTTACGCCAAACAATCCATCTCCTCATTTTCTTTCCTGAACCCAGAAATGAGGGAGAAAGAAATGTCCATACCTTGGATGTCCACAGACAATGCAGGCACCATAGTGACTAAATGTTTTAGATCTGAAGGTAGGAAACGGCAGCAGGAGTTAAAACAGACTATTTCCAAATGGTTTTCTAAGGTCATTATCTTTTGTTATATTTACCATAACAAAACTATTCCAGGCAGGTTCAAGACCCATTCTACCAGGGCCTTTGCTTCATCTATGGCTTTTTTGAAAGGGTTGGATTTTCAAAGTATTCTACAAGCTGCAACTTGGTCCTCTGTACATATTTTTACAAAGGACTATAGCCTTGATTCCTTCTGTAGGTCTAGATCAGGCTTTGCTAGGGCCATTATCCAGGGGCACCAGGACTTTTCTCCTTTTACCTCCCAAATGTATTTATTGAAATTTGCTGACCGGGAAAGTCTGACTGCATCAGAAACCCCTTTTCAGCAGAGGTGCTGGGAGAACAGCTCCAAGACAAACATATCAGAAAATAGAATACATTTATATATTTAGTACATAAATCAATAGTGCATAGAATATACATGTATTGCATGTCTCTTGAGAGTAAAAGTAAGGAGAGAGCATTTTGATTCATCAGATGCATTATTGTGGTATAACAGGAAATATGATGTTTATTACATAGCACTTCATACACAAGTAAGGCATAGAGTTAGGGTGTCAGGTTGAGTCTATTTGAACAGAAAGCAGAGTGGATTGTAGAATAGTCCTTAGATAGTATGTTACATGTCTCGTTCTTACAAAGGAGAGAGTTAGAAGCAGAAAGTATGTACAGAGTGTGTAGTAGCTGGGAGAGAAGGTGAAAGTGTCAAAGTAGGCAAATAGTGAATAGAGGATACTGAGATAATTCTTTTGGAGTTAGAGGGGTGGGGGTAAGATAGGGTTGAGAGAGGATGGAAACGTTAAGTAAGATGGATATTAGTTAAGGAGTTTGCTAGAATGATAAAGGCAGATACTAAGGAGGTTAGTTTTGATTTGCAGGGCATGGACATATCCAAGTGGTGGAGAGGAGTTTTTTTAGTGCCATTTTGAAATTATTAGTATTTTCTATACTGGTCATATGACTGGGAAGATTGTTCCAGAATTTGGCAATGGTATAGGAGTAGAGACACTGACCTGCTCTTTTATTGGGCTTGTATACCTGTAATAGTTGTTTGCTGGTTGAGCATAGGTTTCTACTGGGGATATGATTGTGTGGGATGGACTGTAGGGTGGGACAAATATTGGGTCTGTGAATTATTTTTTGTGTCACAGGAAGTTGTAGGCAGTCAAGATAGTTGGGGAATTCTAGCCAGTTTATCTGTTTGAGGGCATTGCAGTTGTGGGTATGGTATGTTGAGCCTGTAGAAATTTGGCTACTTTGTAGTAGCATCAATGAAGTTTGGTTTTAAGTGTCTTTGGCAGATTAGTGAAAATGGGTTCTCCATAGAGTAGAGAGGGGATCAAATAGGTATTTGCTAGTATCAGTCTGGTGCTTGGTGGCATGATTTTTTGTGTCTATAGAGTGTGCTAAGTTTGCAGTGAGATTTTTAATAACTTTTTGTATGTGTTCTTTGAATGTGAGGTTATTTTTATGGTGATACCAAGTAACTTGGCTCTTGGTACTACTCCTGTCTTTGTTTTGTTTAACAAGTAGATTTTGAAGTCAATGTATTAGTTTTTTGGAGAGAATCGTAAAAGTTTGGTTTTGTTTGAGTTAATTAATAACTTTGCATTGTTAAGTCATGTTTCCGTTGAGGTAAATGTATTTTGGGTTTTTAGCAGGAGCGGTGTTAAGCTGTTTGAGGAGGAGATAATGATGGTGCCATTAAAGAAGAGGGGTCCTAAAATGGATCCCTGTGGGACACCAGTTTTGTTTGTCTGGTATTAGGATAGGCAGCCTTGCCACTTTATACTTTGTTCACTATTGTTTAGGTAGCTCTTAAACCATAGCTTTATGGGTTCAGAGCAGCCCAGGGATGATATCTGCTGGAGAGGTTTATGTGACATGGTGTCAAAGGCTTTTGACATATTCCAATAGTATTACTGAGGTATCTAGGTCTAGCTGAAGAACATATAGTGTGCTGTATCTTTAAGAAGCAGTTCAAGGATGTACACGTGTGTATGAGAGAGAGCACGTGCAAGCCAGAAGTTCCATTTTGAGAGAGCAGCCAGAGAGATAACATCTAAGCATGCAGTAGTCTATCTGTTTCTTACTTTATTTATATTTAAGTTACTAAGCCTCAGTCCTGATGTGTTTGTATATAATAAAGCTCCTTGAATTAACCCACCCATGCTTGTCTCTTTGACACGAACCCAAGAAGTGACATGGTGCTCACAAGTGGCTTATTTGATCTGTGGGTGAGACCTGAGGCCAGAAGCCAGAAACCAGCCATGAGGTGCACGAACAGAAATGCGGGCATGTAATTGAGTGCAGAGACTCAAAAAAGGTCAGAACTGAATTTCAGGTATCAAAACTCGCATAAATGATTTATTTCACAAAGAAAATGATATTAAGCAAAAGAAAAGCACAAAACACATTACTAGCTAAACAAAATGTTAGAAACCATGATATTTGATAAAGTTATTCACAAAGTTTACAAAAAATGTTTAGAATTACCTCTGATTTGTATAACGAGCATGTTAAGAGTAAAACGAGCACAAGAAAAGCATAATGAGCATGATAAAAGTGAGATAAGCATAATGAATGCAATAAAGGGGCAAAATGAGCATAAAAAAGTCAAAACGATTACATTATTTATTAAATGACCATGTTTTTTTTTATATGAGATGCTATTTTGCATGGATTAAAGCTATTCAGAGCATAACTAGAGTTGTTCAAAGTATCTCAGAGTGGTGCAGGTGTTCCAGTGTGTGCTTATTACAGTACGGTCATTTCAGAGTTTGCTGTTTGCAAAGTACAGTTATTTCACACAGTACAGTCAAAGTACAGTTATTTCATAAAGTGCAGTCATATCAAGGAGTTTCTTGTGCTGTGTACAATTACTTTGCAGAATGTAATTGCTTGGAAGTGTTTTACACTGTACAAAGTTATTTCACAAAGTACAGCCATTTCAGAGAAGTTATTGAGGCTATGAACAGATTTGATTGCAAAGTGTATTTATTTGAAGTGCTTCTTACACTGATAAGGTGTGGTTTTGTAAAGTACAGTGGTCTCAGAGTGATTCATGTGTTATAGAGTCTTATCTTGCAAAGTGCAGTAACTCCGAAGAGTTTAAAGTGCTGTTGAGCATAATTACAAGCCCGAGCATAAAAAAAAAAAAAGAAAAAACTTTGGGCAGATGTGTGTGTATTTTTGTACATATTTTCAAAGGTCTTTGCTACTGTATGTATGTTGGCATGGCTGAAGCATTTTGCAGACCATTCCCACTTGTGTTTGATCATAATATAGCAAAGAATTGGAGAGGGTTTGAGCAGGTATATGATATTTTCATGTAAGCAGCTTTTTCTGTCAAAGATGCACGCACAAGAGCATTCATTCTGCTTAATCTAGCTGGGTCAGAAGCCATGGAAAGAGAGCGTTCATTTGTGTATGCACCAGCAGTTTATACAGGAGAGGGGGAAAATCATCAAATTGTTGTTCCAGCTGAATCAAAGGAGGACCGTGAGTGTTTAAAGTGCAAATTTAGAGAAATGTGTAACTCCCAAACAAATGTTACATTGGAGAGGCACTTATTTTATACAAGGAATAAAAAACATGTCAAACTTTTGCTGCTTATATAACTGACCTAAGAAACAAAGTTAAAATGTGCAGATTTGGTGACTTGAAAAAATGAGTTGATAAAGGACAGGCTTGTGTGTGGTATTAATAATGCTGCAGTGAGAAAGATTTTGCTTTGAGACAGTGATTTAACATTGAGTAAAGCCATAGAGATTTGTCAAATACATGAGCTCACAGAGAGGCACACAAGTATGCCTGCAAGTGATGAGTATGGTTTCAGCAGGCTCAAGGGCAAATGTAGACAGCATGTACCATGTGGTTAACAGAAGCAGGCCTAAGCACATGGCAGCAGCAACCCCTACAGTTGTGGCAGGGAAAACCCATACCTTTCCAGCAAGTTCTAAGACTAGTTCAGTAAAAAAGACATGCTCAGTGCAGCACAGGAGTGAGTCAGCAAAATCCAAGTCAACTTTCATAGTCAGCTGTTGTAATTGTGGTACAAACCATGAGTCTAAAAGAGAAAAGTGCTTAGCATTTGGTCAGCAATGCCACAAATGTAAAAAATGGAACCATTTTCAAACATTTTGCAAATCAGGCAAGCCTCATTCATTTAATAAGAAACGCCACTCACATAAGCAAGTTGATCAAGTAGAACTGCAGTCATCCACATTTTATGTAGATGGTGTGTCAATCATTGGTGAAACGGTTAATGCAGTAGATTTGTTAGCAAAAAATAAAGTGCTTTGTACTGTCCTGATTAATGGTAACCCCACAGAGCTCAAGGTGGACATTGGTTTAACGTGCAATGTTATGTCAGTAGAAACTTATGTTAAAGTGAGAGCTGGTGAGCTACTTAATTTGGCCAGCTGTGTGAAGCTTGTTGTTTATGGTGGTGAAGAGATTCAAACCAAAGGTTCAGTAGTGCTTTCATGTTAATCAGCAGGAAACAGTTACAACTTGCAGTTTTATGTGGTAAAAAGACCAGTGCAGTCATTATTTGGTCTCAGACACAGTTTGAGAATGAAATTGCTTTCCTTTATCAAAGACGTCCAACATGTAAGAACGTGGCCTAGTTCCAGTTTTTCCGACACAATTTTCTCAGAATATGCTGATGTCTTTGAGGACAAGCTAGGCAAACTTCCAGTTGTGTACTCCATGAAGTTAGACCCAGAGGTCAGTCCAGTGGTCAGGCCAGCAAGAAAAGTTCCACTAGTTATACAGGACAACGTCATAGTCCATTTAGACAAAATGGTGCAGCAAGGTGTGATATGTCCAGTCACAGAGCCAACTGAAAGGGTGTCTTCCATGGTAGTTGCTCATAAGAAAAGCTCTAATGAAATCAGAAAATGTATTGACCCCCAAGACTTGAACAAAGTATTAAAGTGACTGCATCATCCTATGCATACAGTTGAGAAGGTAGCTACTGTCATGCCAATTGCCACTGTCTTTTCTGTCTTAGATGCAAAGAGTTCATTTTGTCAAATGATGCTTGATCGCAAATCTTTGCCACTGACTACATTCAGTACTCCATTTGGCAGGTATAGATTTCTCAGGATGCCTTTTGGAATAAGTTCTGCCACTGAAGTCTTTCAGCGTGCAATGGAGCAGATTTTCTCAGGTTATCAATGTGCTATAATAGTAGATAATTTACTGACTGGAGGCAATGGTCAAGCAGAGCATGACAGAAACCTCAGGAAAGTTTTGGACAAAGCTCTTGAAGTGACTCTAAAGCTTAATCATCTGAAGTATAAATGCAAGCTACCAGAAGTTATTTATGTAAGTCATTTATTTAATAGTTCAGGTTTAAGACCAGATCCTTCTAAACAAATAGCCATTCTTGAAATGCCAGCTCCTGACAATGTTCAAGCCTTACACTGTTTTCTTGGTATGATCAATTATTTGGGCAAGTTCATACCAGACTTCAGTGAATTATTAGCACCCTTAAGAGAGCTGACATGCAAAAATGGTGCACGGTCATGGTTAGAACACCAGAAAGCATTTGATGTCTTGAAACAGAAAATTGCCAGCCTCTCTACATTAAGTTACTATGATATCCACAAACCAGTAGCTCTTTCCTGTGCTGCTTCAAAATTTGGTCTTGGCGCAGTTATTCTCCAACAAGGTAGACCAATAGCCTATGCATCTAGAACTCTTACCCAAACCAAGATGTAGTATGCTCAAATTGAGAAGGAACTTTTGGCAATTGTGTTTGCATGTTCAAAATTCCATTATTATATTTATGGTCGAGTACTCCAGATATAAACTGATCATCAGCCTCTGGTAGATATTCTAAAAAAGCCTATGCACACAGCTCCAGCAAGACTACAAAGAATGATGCTTAGCTTGCAAAAGTGCAACTTCAAAATGGTCTATACTAAAGACAAACTTCCTTATTTGGCTGATACCTTATTCAGATCACCCAGAAATAGTACAGAAAAGCTTCTTGCAAAAAATGTTGACTTCAGTGTCATGGAAGTGTGGAATTTTTCATCCACAAGACTTGTTGAGCTGAGAAATCATACAAAGACTGATCCAATTTTGCAAAAGCTCTACCACTTCATCAGTGTTGGATGGCTGTCAGAGCAATCATGTGTACCTTTAAAAGTGCACTCTTATTTTCCTTACAGAGATGAGTTGTTGATGAAAGATGGTATCATATTCAAACGTCCTAAAATTATTGTTCCTACTTCCTTACAACATGAATATATCCAGATTTTGCATCATGGCCACCCAGGTTCAGAAGCTACTAAATGTAGGGTGAGATGTCTTGTATTTTGGCCTTCACTAGCAAAAGACATTGATAAAGTACTTTCTTCTTGTTCAGTATGCAATAGTACTAAGCTGCACTTACAAAAAGAGCCTCTTCAGCTTAGCTAGATTCCTGAACTACCTTGGTCAACAGTTGCTAGTGACATATTCGAGTGGAACAGTCAAAATTATTTAGTGTTGTTAGACTCTTACTCAAATTAGTTTGAGATTGTTTTGTTACCTAACCTGAGGTCTGGTACTATTATTATTAAGTTGAAATGTAATTTCTCAGTGCATGGTAGCTTGCACAAACTTTATTCTGACAATGGTACCCAATTTACTAGTCAATTGTTTCAGAAATTTGCAAAGGAATGGGACTCTGTTCATGTTACTAGTAGTCCTGAGTATCCGCAGTTGAGTGGTCTAGCTGACCAAGCAGTACAAAGTGCAAAGCAATTACTTCAAAGGTGAAAGTGTGACAATATTGATGTTTTCTTGAATCTACTTAATCTCAGAAATATACCCCATGATGATATCCTTGGCTCACATGCGCAGAGACTTCGATCTAGGCAAACCAGAACAACCTTGCCCATCAGTTCCAGTTTGCTGGTGCTTCATGCTAAAAACACTAGAGCAATTAAAGCCCAACTGTTCAAAAAGCATTCTTTCCAGAAGTCCATCTGTGATATAACAAGTAGATTTCTTCATCCATTGGAAAAAGGAGATGTAGACAGGATGCAGACAGAAAAAGGATTTTATCAAACTGGTTAAGTGAGAGGTATTTGTGTTGAGCATAGCTCTTACCTAGTGGAATCTGAGGGTATAGAATAGAGGAGAAATCATAGAGATCTTCTTCCTGTATCTGAACAGATATTGCAGCATCATACCTGTAACACAGACTCTAGATCTCAGAGCAAACCAGATGGTATTCCTGTCGAATGACATGTCTCATTACCTTTTTCATTTCCAGACTAGGTTTCAGATGTTCCTGCAGTTGAACATTCATCAATACTAGTCCCTGTTGCTACTCCTTGTCCTAAAGTCTATGTTACATGGTTGGGTAGTATCTCTAGACCTAGTGTAAAAATACACAGCAACCTAGAAGTGACTGTTTTTTATTTGCAACTTAGTTCTGTATAATGCATGACTAAAGATCATTCTGTACAAATTGCATATCAATAATTATATTCAGCATTCCCATGCATGCCTATTTCTCAAAGACGGAGGATGTAGAACATATAGTGTGCTGTATCTTTAAGAAGCAGTTCAAGGGTGTGCACATGTGTATAAGAGAGAGCACGTGCAAGGCAGTAGTGCCATTTTGATAGAGCAGTCAGAGAGATAACATCTAAGCATGCAGTAGTCTATATGTTTGTTACTTTATTTATATTTGTTACTAAGCCTCAATCCTGATGTGCTTGTATATAATAAAGCTGCTTGAATTAAATCCACATATGTTTGTCTCTTTGACATGAACCTGACCAGTGACACTAGCTTTATTGATAATGTCTGTGAAAGAAATGAGAGCAGTTGTAGTGCTGTGTCCTGGCCTAAAGCCATGCTGAGTGGTTGAAAGGAGATTGTTATTGATGAGATGGTTTAGTAATTGTATGTGTATACACTTTTTGAGAATTTGGGATAGAGTAGAAAGGATTGAGATAGGCCTGTAGTTACTTAGTGCTATAGATTTACCTCCTTTGTGTAGAGCAGCGATGATGGATTTTTCCAAAGGGTAGGGACATAAGATTCTGTAATGGATTGGTAAATAAGAATGCTGACAGGATAGGCTATAGAGTTGGCTGTGAGTTTTAAGTATTCAGTTGGAAGAAGGTCGGAGGATGTTGAACAAGGGTTTAGTTTGAGAAGTAGTTTACAAATTACTGTAGTAGGTACTGGTTGCATAGAAAAGGATGGTGCTTCAATATTAAGATTAGATGTCTCCTGGTCCTGGGGAGAAGTTGTTGAGGTAGTTTTAGTGATATGTCCTGAGAGTAAATTGGTTATACTATCAGTGAAGTGGGTACTGAAAGTATTGACTATTTCTGTTGGTGTCTTGTCTGTGTTTGGGGAGGGGATTTGTGTGGAGCCAGGAGTGAGAAGTGATGTGATTGTTTTCCAACAATTTCTTGGGTTATTTTTATGGTTAGATACTTGCTGTGGAAAAACAGATTTATCAGTAGTGAACTTTTTTTGGTTTGTTGCTAAATTGTCTATAGTTTTGGAGGTTAGAGTTAGTTTTATTTTTTAGGAATAGCTTATTAAAGTGGGTGATAGCATCATCTAATGGTAGAGCTTTTAATATGGACCAGTTGAGTGTGGTAAGTATTTGTTAAACTGATTTTTCTATAGTTTTGTTGGCTTTCTGGAAGTTTTCTAAGTATGGCTTTTTGTGTTTTGAGGGGTGCTTCTATAGGTATATGCGGGCAAGTGGTGACTTATATTATTGGTATTAGAGTATTTGTAGGGTTTAATAACAAGGTTCCAGTCAAGGACAGAAGCTAAGATATTATTAGATTTCTAGTGGGAGAGTTCATAAGTTGAATAAAGTCATAGAGATTTAAGCTGTTTTGTTGGTGCATCTTTGGCAAGATTTAGCCAGCTAATGTTAACATCTCCCATAACTACTATTTAATTAGAGATATTTGTGGACATCCACAATTGAAAGTCTTGTAATACATGGATGTTCTGGCCCAGGGTATGTATATTGCTGCTATACAGTCATTTGCAGTTATTTATTTTTAATGTTGCAATGAGAATTTCTGCATTGCTGAATGTAGGGCTAGATTTAGATAGGGGCACAATTATATAAGTATTAGGATAAATTAGAGCTCCTCCTTTTTTGTTTAGTCTGTCCTTTCTTAGCATGTATCAGGAGGGAAAATTTCTGAATCTTGTAAGTGAGGTTTTAACCACGTTTCTGTGATGGCTACTATGTCAGGGGAGTATTGGCCTAACCAGGCATGGAATTTGGTTATTTTATTACAAATGATTCATATGGTTATGGTGACTAGCATCATTTGCTTGGAGGATGGAGTATGATTGGTAGAGTGATTGTATAAAGGTCTGGGATTGGGGTGAATGTCCCAACATTGAGGTAGATTATTGTGGTATGGGAGATGTATATTTTGGTTTGTTATGGTACTTTGAAGGGGTATGGCTAGCTATAGTTGAGGAGTAGGTTTTAAACAGAGTTCAAGAATTTTTCTTTTTGAGTACTGTAGTATGTTTGATTTAATTAGGCTAGCTGTTATGTTTGAGTAGCTATCAGGGTGTTATTTTTGTGGTGGGTAGGTAAGGTGGGTGATTTAGGAGATGGGTTTATCAGTATGTGATTGTAGGAAGTATAGCATGCTAGTAATATCGGGAATGTGAGTGTGGATAAGGTGAGGGGAGTGGTGTGTGCTGGCTGAAACATTGAGTGTTATGTACGAGAAGATGTTAAAAGGGTAATAAGTGGATATGTTTGTGGTGTAAGAAGGGTTATTACTGCAGTAGTAGATTGAGGATCAGTAGTGATGAAAAATGAAATGCAAATATATAAAGCTATATGTTTGGGCTTAGTATATGTACAATAGTATGAGACAGTTATATTAAGTATATGGTTTGTAATTGAATAATAAGAGATTATGTGTGGTTGGCTACTGAGGTGCGGGGAGAAACTATGGAAAGAATAAATGTAATTGAAGTGGGTGTAGGTGGGAATGTGGGTAGGGTAGGTGTGTGCAGTGAACGCGAGCTAGAACCAGCTGTTGAAAAAACAGTCAGTGAAAACCAGGAAGGCAAGGTTGGTGAGTCAAAGGTATATTATAAGGGAGTGAAAACGTAGAAGGTTATGTCTGTATAGGAAACCAAAAGTGAGACGAAACGAGAGGAAAGGTGGGTAGAGTAGTGCTAGGCTATAGCAAAGAGGCAAGGGGTTTAGCTAGGAGAGGAAGGTGCATTCCGGTGGTATGTTAAGGCTATGTAAAATGCAGTTACTATTTCAGGTGTATAAACCTTCTTCAGTTCACAGGATGAGACGGGAGCTTTGTAAGGTGTCCAGGAGGTCAGGACTTCTTTGTAGCACTCAATTCTGCAGAAGCTAGTCTTGCTGTTGAAAGTCAATCTTTTGATGAAAAGATGGAAATGTGCTTAAGTGTCTAGAAAAGAAATAGGTGAGGTTATGTGAGGAATAGAGCAGATACCAAGAAAGCAAAACTAAAGGACCACTACTATGGGTCAGAGAATAGCCAGTCAATACAAAGTGCATGTCATTAAGGAAAAGGTAGGCTACACAGGAAGCAGAGTGTGCAATAAAACAGTAGAGTCAAAAACAACACTTAAAAATCATTTAACAAATATTCATAATGCCCAAATATGGACTGTATCAATAGCAGCATTAAAATAATAGTCTAACTATGTCAGTAGCAGCATTAATGTAATAGTCATCCACATGCCATATAAACTAAGTTTGCGAAAATCATCAGTTCAAAATTCTAGCTGTCTCTTTTTCTATTTTAACATGAACTTATATAGTGTAACTCAGCCTACGCCAGTATTAGAAAGATTCTGTAATTTACACTCATTTATAAGTAGTTGGTGCTGTTCCCGTAGTACTGCAGTTGAATCAAACAGCCTAAAATCAAGGACTTAATAACATGACCGTTGTTGTTTTTTTTTTATTTATTATTAGTGTGCTTCAGCTCACACTAGCAGTAGTATGTTTTATACCCAAAAGACAATTTAAGCAGTTGGTGTCAATATAATGTATTAGAATGCTGGGGTATAGAAATGCTTAGCAAGAGCGTTGATAGACAGAGAGCTTATCTATTCCTGTGGCATATATATTGTAATCCCTGTGATTCAGGAGTTAGGTTGTGAGTACGACAACTATTAAATGAGTACAAAAATCCAAAGAACTGTTAAATCCAAACAAAATCCATGGAAAGGAGAATCAGCCAACAAAAAATAATGATGAATAAAAACAAAGGCTTTTATTTGACCACAAAACCAAGTAAATCAAGCGCTTTCACCTGGTTAATACTAGGCTTTATCAAGATAAAAAGGAAACAGTGTAACGTGGATTTAAATGTAACACTTGTAGTCACATGATACCTTAATTAATCTAATAAGCAGTTAAAAAGACATCATTCAAAAATGTTTAACAACAAAACACAAAAGGAGCTCACCAACGCTGATGTTAACAAAAACTCCAGTTTTCACTTCAAGAGTTTAATATTCAAAACAAATGCTGGATCCAAAACTAAGCGCTTTCACGTTCACAAACGTTTCATCAGACTTCATGATGAAACGTTTGTGAACGTGAAAGCGCTTACTTTTGGATCCAGCATTTGTTTTGAATATTAAACTCTTGAAGTGAAAACTGGAGTTTTTGTTAACATCAGCGTTGGTGAGCTCCTTTTGTGTTTTGTTGTTGAGTATATAATTTTTCTGAGGAGCACTTTACCCAGCGAGTCGTGGTTCTGTTGATTCAAAAATGTTTATAAACGTTTGGAAAACATTTTTTAAAAATATAAATTAAAGGTTCCTTATTGAATAACAACCTTACATAATGTATAAAAAATTTTATAAAGTTTGTAAATATTAAAATCAACTGTAAATGTTTATGATAAATATAATAAAATAAATATATGCTTATGACACCTATTAAAGTTGTTTCAAACCCATCATTTAGTTTTGGTTATAACCTAGCCTTCCTAAGCCTGAGCACACTAGTAATATTGATGTTCTCATTCAAGCCTGGGGGCCTTGCAGCATTCAATCTAAGTTGCCATAGGAGCTCCCTATACTCAAGACGTGTCTCCCAGTCCCCCCCCCCCTGGCATCTTGTGTCACCTGTTCAAGTACAACAAATTTAAGCTGCATGTTGGGACAGGCAGTAAGATGCTTGTAAAAGGCGTTGGTTTCCTTCTTCTTAGAGATGTCATATACATGCTCATAAATTATTTTTCTTAAGGGTCTCTCCGTCTTCCCAATATAAAAACTGGGACATTGGGTACATAATCCTAAATATACAACGCCCTTAGTCCCACAATTGTAATAACCATCCGAGTCAAACCTAAAATTCCTAGATGGGATGTATAAGGGACTGTCGAATATAAATGCACACTGTTTGCATGCTCCACACTTGTATGTACCCAGTCTACCAGAATGATGTCTGTGTTCTATGTGTTGTTTTCTTTCAAATAACCCTTTTAAATTAACATCTCTCCCTTTCACAAAATTGGGACACTTCTGTACTATATTCTTAAAATCTTCATCGAGTGTTAAAACAGGCCAATGTTTCAACACCGTTTGTTCCACCTGCTGAGAATCTTTAGAAAATGTGTAAATAAAACTATTGTGAATGTCAAATTGCTCAAACTGCTCACTTTGCTCAACCACCTGCAAACCTCTACCCAACAAGGGAAAATATTTATGTTCTCTGTTTTCAGTGACCTCTTGAGCCAATTGATTAACTAGAGAAACAGGATAACCTCTTTCGAAAAAAAGATTTTTCAAAAAATTCACTTCATCAAAAAAATATTCATTAGTGCTAGACATCCTGGATGCACGGATGAATTGGCCTTTAATAATGCCTTTCTTTTGATGGAAAGGGTGGCCACTGTCAAAATTCAGGTATTAATTAGAAAAAGTGGCCTTCCTATAAAGTTTAGACTGGAAATTCTGATTATCATGGTCCTTGAGCAGCCTCACATCAAGATAATTTAATTTTTCATTACTAACGGTATAAGTAAAAGATAGAAATTGTGTGGTGGAATTAATGTAACTCATAAAATCCAAAAGATGGTTCAGAGTCCCATCCCACAACAAACAGATGTCATCAAGGTACCGTTTGTAATGCACTATGTGCTGAACCCAATGAGTAGCAAAAATAAAATTCTTCCCCCAGTGGTATAGCACAATGTTAGCGTATAGTGAGGCGCAGGATGCACCCATCGCTACACCCTTCTTTTGCCTGAAGATTTCACCGGTGAAATATATGAAATTATTTTGGAGTACAATCTCCATAAACTCAACCAACAAACTGGTGATATTAGAACCAAGGCCAGATTGAGAAACCAGGATCTCATTAAACCAGTCTAAACCAGTGGAATGAGGAATGTTAGAAAACAAAGCCACAACATCTATAGTAACCATCAGAAGACCAGGTTTGTAGAAATTACGTTCAATACCTCTAAGGAAATCCCAGGAATCCTTGCAAATATAATGTAAAGTAGAGGCAAATTTTTTAGTAGTGTAGTCAATAAACTTGCCCAGGGGTTCTGTAATACCACCTGCACCTGAAACAATAGGTCTAAACTTCAAAGGGTCCAATCCTTTGTGGGTCTTAGGTATCCCAAAGATCACTGGAATTTTGGGTTTGTTAACATACAGGTAGTTTTATAACTTCTCGTTAATTGCACCCTGCAGCAAATGGTCAAACAGTGAAAAATTCATCTTGGAATAAGCTAGGTTTACCTCGTTCCTAGAGGTCAACTCATATTGTTCAGTGTCATGCAACATATTATAAAGATGTGTATCATAAGCAACAGTGTACATCAAAACCACCCCACCTCCTTTATCGGGTTTCATTACCCTGACACCCTCAATTCTAAGTAAAGTAATTAAATGTTGCAACTTACGGTCTAAGTTGGTAAAAAGAGAATGGGGTTTAATAGAAAACTGTTTCCTTAAATCCCTCTCAACCAACTCCTCAAACACTTTAAGAGAGGGGTGTGTAGGGGGTTGAAAGTACTAGCCCTTGTAAGTCCCTCTTGGACATTAGGTTGCCCTTTAAAGTACAATGCAAGGTTTAAGTGCCTAACAAATAATTTCAAATCAATCAGAACATTAGTCAAGTTCAAAGAACGTAAAGTTACAAACTGAAAGCCCTTGGTAAAAAGGTCAAAAAAATCATAAGTCAATGTTAAATCAGTATAATTATAGATAGTGACGCTGTCCTTCTTCTCAACTGTGTAATTATTACCAAATGTTTGCAAAAATGGAGAAATGGACTCAGGACTAGTCATAATACTAAATTCCTCTGTCTGCGTGTCTTGCCCCATGTCTGCTGTTGGTATGACATACCCCTCCCCCCGGTCTGCCCGGGGGATAGTGAAAACCCTGAAAAGTACTTTTATTCCCTTTTTGGGCTAAATGTTCGCTTCTCCTAGGTAAATCTGCAGGCGGTGTGGACACATTATGTACATTGTCAGCATCATCGACTCCATCTAAAACCTGCCCCATATTTCTTCTAACCTTACCCGGTGCTGGATAAGCAGTTCCCTGTCTATATTCAATATTCGACAACTATACCAATCTGCTTTAAACAGTCTAATGTAACAGCAGGACCAATGGAAAACAGGGGGTAAGACCATAAAAATGCAGCATATACATAATAATAATCAATTTAACAGAGGTTACATTGAGAAGTGGTACTTTTAGATATGTATTGCCACTACAGTTTCACCTTTGTCTGTCGGCATATGCATACAACCAAAACTGCAGCAGCAATGATCACAATGATGAACATTGTACAGTTGTGGTGGTAAACTTACCATAACAGTAAATGGTCGAATGGTCACTGCTGAAGAAGCCCCGCTATCTCCCTGCTTTTGTAGTGTGTTGTTTATGCCAGAGTATATTTATTTTTTTGTCTTTTCAGGACTTAGTTTCCCTCTCTCTGGTGGCAGGAAAACTCTGAAGGGCTCAGTGATCAAATTATCTTTTATTCAGCCCAGCTCAAGCTGCATGACAGTTTGGGTGCATGAAAGGTGCCCTGAAGCTTTGTAATCTGGTTAGCTGCTATATGTTACTGCAGCAATGATCATTTGAACATCTACTGCTATGGTAAGTTTACTTGCACAACTGTACTTTATAGAGGAAAAAAAAAAACTTTCTTAATCAGAGTTTGTTATTGTAATACCAAAGGTTTGCCACCATTTTTCTAGCACCATGCCAGCTGAACATTAAGATTTGACTTTAATCATACCGAGCCATACCCAATCGGATGAGGAAAAGCTTAGTATAAGCCATCCATCTTGAATGAGTTTCTGTTTTCTTGTTGTAACCCTCCCTGAATGCTACTTGCACTTGCTAAAATAAGGACTGCAGTTCCTTCCACAGTGAGGCTGCAGGCCTGCTTCATGAAAATCATTGTGTGCAAGTGTTGCATGCTGTACATTTCTCACTACAGTGGGGCTGGCATTGCAGTAGGCTGGGCCACATTTCCCTCCCCTAGTATGTTCCAGCTGAAATCAACACTTAATTTCCCCCTCGTGTGTGGATTTTCCAATACCTGGTTCACTGACTTATCCCAAGCTGTTTGGGCACAGTTGAAGCTTTATCCCATTGTGCTATGATTGCCATCTTTAAAGAGTTTTTATTCTAAAGTGGCAACAAGTTTATTACAGAGGGATTACTTGATGCAAAATTGACGGTTCTCACTGCATACAGTTTAAGATGCACCTTTTAGGGTCTATATTATATCATCGAACGCTTAAAAAAGTGAACGCTGATTGATCGACCTAATTTAAGCGAAAGCTTACAATCTCGAACTGTCAGATCAGCGATTTTTTTCCAGGGAAAAAAATCGCTGATCCAAAGCACATACACACAACACAAGCACACCAAACAAACAGAAATCCACACACATACACCTAAAATCTGATACCTAACCCTACACTAAACTATGCACACACCACTAACTACCCACTTACCTTAACCCAAACCCTAACCCTAAGGTCCGTCACTATCGCACACTCACCTCACCCGCTCCCTAACCCTAACTCACTGAAATCCGCCCTAACCCTCATGTCCACTCAATCGCACACACACCTAACCTGAGCCCTAACCCTAACTCACCTAAATCACCCTAACACTCACATCCACACAATCGCACACTTATCTGAATCCAAACCGGTAACTTTCCACCATAACACTGAAAATACCGAAGCAACAGAAACGGACAACCAAATTCTTTCCCTAGGAAAAAATTTGAGTTTCTGCTGCTTCGATATTTTTCAGTTTCGCGAAAATAAGTTAGATCAATCAGCATTCGCTTTTTTAAGCGTTCGAGGATATAATATAGACCCACCATTTATTTGTCTTTTGATATTCAAAAGGTACATTAATGTAAATATTTATAAATGAAAATACACAAGTGCTTCACCTTGTCACTTCCTGACAGGTACTAATTTATAATTTCCAGTAAGGATTCTGGTAAACTAATACATTTTGGTACTGAACTATTTATTTCAGTATTACATAACACAAAAATATGCATGCTTCCTTTGGTAAATCCATCCCTTATAAACATATATGCTGAACCTCATTAATGTTCAATCTAATTGTATTTTTTTTTAAATATCACTCAGCAAAAGTGGAAAGTTTTATCTCTATTTCTTCATCTCAACATCGTATTGCAAAATTCTGGACAAAGCAATAAATAGTGGGGGACAAAGGCCCAAAAAGAGGGACATTTTTAAATATTGCTCTTAGAAACTTAGAAAGTTGATAGAATGACAGGATTTGCATTGTCAAATCTTCTGAAGGTATGAAGTCTGAAACTTAAATGTCTGTCACTTTTTTCTCTGACTTCATTCTTCAATGATTTACCAATGATTTGCCAGAAAACTACAATTTTATGAGAAACAGACCAAAACTATGAGGTAAAAATCTGGACATTCTGCGAAAATCTGTAGAGTTGAGAAGTATGCTCTATATACAAGTTGTAATGGATGGCAGTATAGCACTTCTATATAACACAACATACAGAATTAGACTTTTATATTCCACATGTATTCAAGCTGAGTGCCTAGAACAGTTTGAAAAAATTGCATATAGATAGATATATGTGCATGTGAATATTGATTCAGTAGTCTTGTAGTGATAACCAAAGGATTCAAGCAACCATAACCTCATTGTATCTTTTTAAAATCTTTTGTTATTAAAAGTAGTTAAAATAAGTGGAAATGGATGATGCTGAAGTCGGGGGAAGTTCAAGAATTAGGGGCGACTGGGATTTTGGATGCAGATCCTTAAGGAGAATAATAACCATACAAAACAATCTATTCATAAAATAGCAAAAGTATAGTAAGAACAAAGCTGACACGAGAATGGTGAATGGAGAATTCGCCAAAAGGGATGACTGCAATTAGGGGCACACAAAATAGGCAAGAAGGGCTGGAATTTACTAGAGATAACAGGCAAATGAACCAAAGTATCGGAAGCAAATATTTAGAGGGAAAAGTAATATAGTGGGATGAGACCAAGGAGATATTTGGACTGCAGGCTAGAGACTGCCTTCTCTACCATGGATTAATATCAACGTATAAGCAAAGAGAAAGGGATAGGGAATCCTAACCGAATTATTTTCTCTGGTAGAGTTTTTAATTGAATCTAGAACAAAAGCTGCTGTTAAAAGGATAATTAGTAGGGCATATAAAATATTGCACAATAAGTATAAGAATCAATCAGAGAAGGTTAGAAAAGATTTTGAAGAGGGAGGGAAAGGCGATTTACAGGGTAACAACTGGAAGACATATATATGACTCTCAAATATGCAACAAAGAGCACATGGTTTACGATTTTTTGCTTGGAGGCATTTGCATATAATCTTTTATACCCCAATCAGACTTCAAATAATTTTGCCTCAGATAGATAGCAAATGTTAGAGGTGTGGTGAGAATGAACTGGGAACCTATGCTTTGGGAGTGTAATGACTTTGTAGAGGTTAAAAATTCTCTCCAGAGCACTCTGTCAGAAACATTGGGTGAGCAAATGACTGCAGCTAAGGAAATTAATCTTTTGAGCTGGGACACAGGATCTGAGTTGCCCAGGCATAGTAAGGCCTTGAAAAGTTTAATTCTGTCAGCTGCCAAAAAAGCAATTACTGGAAAATGGAAATCAGAGTCTAAGTCAACTGTATTTGAAGAATTGAATATTGTAAAAGAGATAAAATAACTGGAAGAGAGCTCTTAAGAGAAGGGAAGGAGCAAATTACATAGCAATACATGGAAATTAAGGGAACAATGCATGCATAATCAGGAGAAGGAGTGAGGTTTAAGGGCAGGCAGGAATTGAGCAATTTATGTATTGTTGGACTGATTATAAAGAAAGAAAAGATGTGGTGTATAATGTATGCAAATGGAAAATGCTAACATGGTTTGCTTTGTTTTTTATGTGATGTGTAACATAAATAGAAAAATGTTAATATGTTCTGCTTTGTTTTCTATTAATGTTCTTTAAAAAAGGCCACAAATATATGAGATTTTAGGCATCTTTTAAAAATGAATACTTTTTTTTACAAAAGTTATACATTCAACTGAAATGTGAACCATAAATTAATAAAAAAACATATATGTCATATAATCTAACACTGCATGTCAAAGTTAACATATTCTAATCTAAGTATATACTGCTACTAATGCCTTCAGAATATAAAATATCTTTGTCCATCTATTTCAACTAGAGAAAGAGAAGCTATCTTCCCAAAATATAGGCATCCAAAAAGAAGACCCCTTTTCCACTCTTCATTTAATAGTAAAAAATTATATGTTGTCATAAATAATCATATGCACATAAAAAAAAACTATATACAGATAAACACTTTTTTCTTCATAACATAATCCCTAGGATTCAGAAGGAATCACTTTATAGGTGTTAAAAGTTGAGGTGAAAAGACCTTGTTTCTGCGAATGTGGAAAATATGATTCAGAGACAGGTTAGTCCCAATGAGGAAAGACCTCATTACTGGTTAATATGCATGTCTCTTTATCATTGTAATTACCAACAGTACTAATTAGTACATCTGTCAGCCCATGTAACTTCACCTCCCATTCATTCGCAAACATACTGCGATACCTCCCGCCTGTCTTTGATATATCCTTTTATTTTGTTTTTGCACCTCATAAATTACAAATAAGTCCAGTGAGAGAATAATGCTAAACATAATAGTTCTACTCTGATGCTAGAGCCACTGCTCTATTAACTTTTTAAGTGGGTCAAGTGACATTTAAAAATCTCTCTGGTGGTGTTTAGTTTTCCTCATGGCTTTGTGCAGACGTCTTCGGTATGGCCATCTAGAGGTGTAGCAGCCACCTCCCTCCCAAATGGGCATATCACCATCTGTCACAGCTATCCTCTCCCTGATTTTGCCCCTGCTATGTCCCTTATAGCTCTGAGTATTGCAGTCTGTCAATAATGCTCGGCATTTAGTCTCATATTTGAGCTGTGCAAACTCTCCTCAGTTTGTGTAGAGGACTGAAGATAGGTTCATAGGTTCATAGGTTCATACTAGGCTATCTGCCCATATGGGGAACTATACCCATTATTTTGCTGTGCCTCTGTCGAGCAGTGACACTGAGGTAATCCCTGGGGTATATCTGCGATCTCCCATCCATTGGTCAAGATTTCTCTTGAACAAGGCCAGCGAGGTGCTCTGCCTCACATGTACCGGGATTTTGTTCCACAGCATAGGAGTCTTTGGGTGATGAATCTATCCCTCCAGCTATTAATAGCGGTTTAAGTCTCCGCCCTTGTGGCTCTGATGGATCTAGATTTTTGAGGTGAAGCATATTCATCAAATCTGGGTTTGACATGGCCTTGTATGTTAGGCAAAGGTCACCTCTGAGCAAGCGGTAAGGTCTGAATAGAGCTGGAGTTCTTTCAGTCGGGCAGCATAGGACATATTTTGAGACCCTTTATCCTTTTGGTGAGGAACTTTGTGGCCTCTCCAGCTGCTGCAAGTGTCGGGTCAGATACATTCCGAATGGGGCATTGTACTCAATCATTGGTCTGATGAGTGATGAGTAAAGGGAGACTATGACCTCCCTTGATCTAGATGAGAATCCCTTCATGATAAGGTGGGCAATGTAGAAGGTCTTCCTAACTACTTTAGCTACATGGGTGTCGAATGACAGACTACTATCAACCTGGGTCCCCAGGTCCCTGATAACTTCTTCTGTGCTCAGTGGATTGCCACCTATTTGGTAGCTAGGGGTAACCTTGTTTTTCCCGAAGGGTATGACTATGCATTTTGGCATTTAACTTTAGGCCGTGGCTCTGGCACCAGTTATCCGTTTCTGTGAGACCCTTCTGAAGGATATCTGTGTCAGATGTGTTTTCTACTATGGCCCAGTTTGCAGTCATCTGCAAACTTTGTCATAACCCTCCTGTGTTTGCTTTGAAAAGTAGATGCCAAACAAGAGTGGGCCCAGGACTGAGCCCTGTGGGACACCACTTGTGACAGGCTTTGAGTCTGACATGGCCAGCAACTCTGACCCTGTGGGTTCTGTCACTCAGCCAGTTTGCAACCCATCTTGTGATGTATGGGTTTACATTTAAGCTGATGAGTTTTCAATGATACCGAGTGGGGTATTGTATCGAAGGCCTTAGCCAGATCGAGGTAGGCTGTATGGACTGCCTTTCCTCATCAATGGCTTTGGTGACTGTTTAAAAAGTCAACCAAGTTTAAAAGGCATGATCTGCCTTTGACAAAGCCAAACTGGGTTGGATCCAAAGTCTGCAAATTCCCTATGTCTTTATTTATGAGGTCCATTATGATCCTCTCCATGGCTTTGCAGATAAGGCTTGTCAAGCTAATGGGCGGTAATTTGAAGTGGGACCACAGTTGCAGAGAGGTAAGACTTTGATTAAACAGCTGTCCTAGCTGTGGGTTTAATTCCTCATTGAGTACACCATCAGGTCCCATGGATGCTGTGTTTTGAGATAGCAGTTCTCACTTGGGCTGGAGATGTTTGGGGGCTGAAATCGTTTGGTATAGATATCTCCTTTGGGGAGGGAGAAGTTTGCACTGAACCTGTCAGCCAGTATGTTGGCAATGTCTGTAGGATCAGTAATCTTCACATCATTTTGAACTAGTTCTGAGCATATCTGGGAGTTTCCTCCTAGGTTTCTAACATAGCTAAAGAAGGCCTTATGATTGTCTTTTGAGTCTTTAGCTATTTTTCTCTCAAATTTGCTTTGGATGATTTTATGAGAGCTCTTAGTTTTTACTTATAGTGATCAAGGGTGTCTTACCTTTTAAGGATTTTGCTCTATCTTGTAGTAGCTTCCTCCTTTTGTTGTAGAGTTTATTTATGGCTGGGGTCCACCAGACTGCCTTTGGTACAAAGAGTCTTTGTTTTGCTTGGGATTGCCTTATCCATGCAGTCCTGCAGGTGCTGGTAGAAGGCATTTGTAAGTGATTCAGCGGCTTGAGTACTGTTTGGGGCCTTAAAGGAGACCACACTAGTCTTTAGAAGTGTGAAGTGAGAAGTTCTTTACTGTGGTCTTTTTATTTCAGGTGGGGTGGGATGAAGACCTCCAGCGAGATTAGTTTGTGATCTGATCTCACCAGTGAGGTGTTGAACATTGTGCTCCCATGTTCGTGATGATGAGATCAAGTATGTTATCTCCTCTTGTGGGGATGGTGACTAGTTGTTCCATGGCATTTGAGTTTATGAATTCCAGGAACTTTTGGGCTAGGGTGTTTGGGCTTGAGTAGTGTTCCCAGTCTATATTAGGGTAATTGAAGTCACCTAGTATGATGGTGTTTGGTGATACATTTATCCCCTCTAGTGTTTTCAGGAAGGCCATGTGAGGTTCCTGAGTTTGTGAGGGTGGCCTGTAACATGCTACAATTTGCAGAGCAGTCTTGCCTATGGTTAATTGCACCTGGATGGTCTCCGATGCATCATGCATTGCCACCAGTCTTGAGGTGTGGGTGTCCTTGATGAATATGGATACCCCTCCTTTCTTGGTATTGTCCGGATTTTGGGGCGGCATGATATGAGGTAAAACCTGATATCGCTGGGGTGCTCTCAGGAGCCTTGAACCAGGTTTCTGTCACAGCACAGACATCGATGTTCTCCATACTGAGAAGGGCCGCATTTTGAGATTTAGACTTCTGGCATTGAGCAGCATTACCCTTAGTTTTTTCCTTTTTGTGTTCTAGGGTGGTAGGTTTAGAATTTGAGCCTTGCCTAAAAGGCACTATGGGGTGGCAAGAGCCTTTGCCAATATCCGGAATCCCAGGGTGACAGGTGCTGGCTTGTCCAGCATGTCATCCCAGGCAGACAGATACTGGATCCCCTTTGAATGACACCAGTGTTTAAGCCAATTGTTAAAGCTGATCATCTTATCTCTGTATTGTGGCATCATTCTTGGTGAAGGTAGGATACTGCTCAAGGTCAGGGTCATACCTTCCTGGGCTACATAATCAGAGAGCTCCTCAATGTCTCTTTTCATGTAGTCCAAGGAGGTACGTCTCAGGTCGTTTACACCAGTGTGGACAATGACTGAGTCATATTTGTACCTGCTGTTGAGAGACCTGAGTGAGACAGCTTACTGTGACCTTCTCCTTACTCAGTCTGGTGAGCGGGACGTCAGTGTGTCTGACTATGGAGTCACCAATGACTAGTGTGTCAGGCATTGTGTTTGGCCTTAAGGGCTGTGACTGTTTGACACTCTGACTGTGAGGTCTATGTGTTGCAGGTGTTGTGTTCTGAGGTGGTGGTTGTTTGGGTGTCTGCTTTGGTGGCCTCTGCTGTTTTGGTAGATTTTTGATCAGAGCCTCGAGTATGTCTTTGTGTGTTTATGTGTATGATTTGAGGTTGTAATGGTACTATGTGAGACTGGGTCTATAGTGTGTGTGGTAACCTTCTCCTCCTGACTGGTCTTGCCAGTCCTATGTTGACAGTTTAGTTGCATCGCATGTATTTGTGTTTTGTGGGAGGAGGAGAGGGTTGTCTGTGTACATGAGGCAATTGTAACATTGCCTCAATATTGACACTAGCAACTGATCCCAAAAACTTTAAAAAAGATTACTATCTATGACAAGAGTGCAAGTGCTAGGTTTAACAGATAGAGAATAGTCTACTAGGAGTCAAGTAGAGATGATCTTTTAGTTAAAGGATGCTGATTTGATCAGTAGTATAGTTCGAGGAAGGTAGTTCTAAGGAAAATTTGAAGAGTGGACTTTAGGTAGCGAATAGTTTAAACCTGCTTAACCGCTGCCCTAGTGTGTAAACAGGCTAAATCGCGCAGCTAAACTAATTAGCTAATTAATATTAGCGGTGTATAAAGCGTGCTTTATAGCAGGGGGCTGGAAAAGACAGGAAGAAGATCTCTTTATTGTTAATGAGCAGTTGTCTCTGCCAAAGGTAAAGGGTTCAAGCTTTTTCTCCCACTTTACTTTAACCTTTTTGGTGAGTGATATAATATTTAAAGGACAACAATGGGATTATATTATTAAATGGTCAAATTCTCTGTCCTTTTTCTCAATAATTACAGTCCCTGCTATGAATAAACAAAAATACAGCATTTAAAATAATTTAAATTGATTGTTTCTCTCCACTAGAACAGTACCTTACTGTACTGTGGTGGTTTCACTTTCAATAAACTTTTATCCCACCTTGAAAAAGCTTGCCGCATCTCCAATTCATTGATGTCATCAAGGCCAATGAATACAGGTAGTCTTCTGGCCTATTCCCTCCCCAAACTGATATCACCATGACTGTACTAAAATCCCATCCATGCTGTGATGTCACAGCTCCCCTGGTCCTACCTCTTCCCATACAGAAATTAAAGGCTAGAACAAGGAAACAGTAAATGAGTCAAGTCTCCTGCTGTGAGCTGTCAATCACAGCAGGTAACAGCTCAAATTATCCTTAGCACTTTGACAGCAAGAGAAGTTAGGTGTAAAGGGGGATGGGAGATGAGTCGAAGTAGTGCAATTCAGGCTTCACTAAAGACAAAGAAGCAGCAGTAAAAAGCACTTTGAAAGTCTGTTCTGTGGCATTTGTACTGTTTGTGTTTTAAGTAGTCATTGAACGGCATGAAATGTTACTTAGAACAAACTGACTGAAAGACAGCAGTATATGCATGTAAAATCGGTTCAGTGACAGGAGCTTTAGGAAGAAAGAGGCCTGAGTGATGTAATTTCTTTACAGATAACTGCATTATTGGATACCTAAAAGCAGACTGAACAATCAGGTGCTAGACCCCATGTGGGCAGACTCAGAAATGATGTATACAAATATTTAAAAACCTGTAAATAGTCCCAGAGGGGTGTTAAAATGCAGGAAACATCAAACCATGATGAAATAAACATGTTTTTGAGTCTGTGAATGTGGTTCTCCTTTAAGAAGAATTCCTGCTATCTAGTGGTAGGGCAGAGAACAATTATTACTTCTGAAGTGGCAGCCTGGGTTCAAAGCTTTTGACCCATTCATTTTAATCTCTGGTGACTACTGCCCCCCTCCCCATATATCTATGGTACAAAATTATTGTACTGTTAACTTTTTAACAGATTTAAGGCTGTCCCTGGTGATCAGGGTTCTCTCCCACCCATACATCCGTCCTGCTGTAGAACAACTGTTCCATTAGCTTTTTACATGACTTAGTCCATCTCCTCACCCCACAACACACATTGACACAGCCCATTCACTTATACATTCATACACATGCACTACCTATCATCATCTACCCCCCCCCCTTCTCTTTCTGCCGCCAGCCCCAGCACATGCACTCACCTGAGGCCACTCAGTCCTCTTCATACACTCCTAAACTCTCAGAATTTACTTCCAAGGTAATCTTACACTCTTCAAATAATGGATGAATGCAAACTTTTCGATGAGTTCGCTTATGTGACAGCGTGATTCTCTGAATCATTGGCTGCATAGGTACCCTACTCCAGGCATTTCTAGGGTATTCCACATGATAACTTAGCATAGGCTGCTCCCATTAGCATTTTTAGTAGGCCACAGAGACAGCCCACTGTAGTGCAGCATCTGTTAGTGGTAGAGCACTGTGGTAGGGCTGTCTGTGAATCTGAAATGGTTACTGCCAGCGCTAAAAAGGCTCACCACCAAGTGTGTAGCCAGGCATACTTTACTAAGTACATTTTTTCTAAGTATCACATCAGTATAGCTTTTTTTCATTTCATATTATGTCTATAAATGTCTAAATGAATGCACTCAACAACAGATGCAATCTTGATTATCTCAAAACATATTTAATAGTTTTAGGGGAGAAAGTTGAAAATGTTATTAAATTTATTAAGTACTTGGGGGGCTGCATTTTGAGAGATGTGTCCAGTGTTAAGTGATAGGTGTCAAAGGGGTTTAGCACTAAGAGCTTGTTTGAGTACAAAGTGGAATTTGCTTGATACTTGCCTGTTCACCGCTGGCAATAACCTTTCCTCATACTATGGATCTTGCCTTATTTATGCTTGTATTATCTCATTTCATGTCACCTCTTTTTCTACCTGCATTTTTCAAACCTGCCAGCCAAGCCTTCTGTACATCTGTATGCCTACATCACTTCCAGCAATATCCTCAGATTCTAAACATTCCCAAGATTTTTTCTGCCAATATTAAATTTAAAGAACTCCACCCAGAAGTCAAGTTTTTCTTTCCAAAAAGTGATTTTTCTTCCTTCCTTGCAATCCAACACTAAACACTTCACATACTGAGTAAACATCATTTAATAATTATGTTTCTTTCCTGCATTTGTCTCCTCTGTTACATAACACAAGCTACTAAGAGTGGTAGAGTAATAAAGTTAGGTCACTTATCCCAACAACAGAGCCATTAAGAAAACAATCCCCCAGATTCAGCAAGCCTTGCACGGTGTGCAAGATTAGTGCAGGAGCTCCAGCAGGCAATATGCTTGCTGTGCGATCCAGGAATAACCTGTAGGGGCATGCATGAGTGCTCCTGCACTAGTCCTGCAACGCACTCAGCCCCTGTATGCAAATTACCCCATTTGCAGGAGAAATCAATGCAAATGAGGTGAATTTGCAATCCAGGAAGCTTGAAACCGGCCGTACAGGACTAGTGAAATCTGCAAAAATGTAATCTGCCAATAACAGTGTACATTTCTACAAATTCCAAAACGGAGCCATGACAGCTCCAAATAAAGGGTGAATATCATTTAGAAAGCATGCCAATGGCCAAGTATAATGCCATTGGCATGGAAAACAGTTGAAAAAAAAATTCAGCTTTTATTTTTTTTTTTGGCTGATCTCTGCTCTTTAAGCATAGGGCAGTGGCACGCAAACGGGATTGGAGGGGAGGGATAAGAAAATAAACCTAAAATAAGCATTCTGACTAAAATCACTATACTGCCATTATAGTCAATGGCAGGCAGAAGACAACATGGCCAGTGAATAGTGGTTGCTAAGTGGGGAGGCTCAGTGCGAGACATATAACCATGCATTAGCAGGCAATCCTATGCAAATGAGGGGAATGATAGTGAATCCCAGATTTCCCCTGCATGCTAGTCAGCTCCCAACAGTGTAAGAGCAGGAATAGCTTGGTGCAAGTCTAAGAGTTAGTTGACATCATAGAGGGGTGTGTCAGGCATACTGTAATTACTGTACTGTAAATACTGTAATATTGGAGCCCTGTGGCTCAGGTTTGCTCCTAGCTTAGCACAGCTAGGTAAGGGGGTGTGTCTGAGACTGCCTAGCACTCTTTACATTTACTAAGTGGGTGTGCAAGCCACGCACCAAGTTTTAAAGAAAAAAAAGTACACCAGGAAATAGCAGCTCCGTGCACATTTGAGCACTGTGTTTGCGTAGTGCACCCCCAGGCTGAAACAGGAAGGCAGTGGGAAGGGAAAACAGCAACAGGAAGGTAATCTAGGAGAACTAGCATAGCTGGCAAATATATCAGAATCAACCAGTTACACAGGCAGCAGACCAGCCCAGCCCAGAACACTACTATAAACTATGCAAACACCTTCCCCTCTGGTTTTTCCCATACTCTACACCACCAGTGTATACAAGTGGGGAAGTTTTAACAAACCAAACAACAAAATGATAGGGGCTGCAATAGCTATCATACAACAACTTGTGAAAGAGGCTGAGGGTGATGAAGATGTGAATGCTGTTGACCAACCCACAGTAAGGAGTCAAAGAAGAGTGTACAGACCCAGGGTAACCTACCAGGGGCTACATGAGCTGGAGATAGTGCAGAGCTATAGGGTGGACAGGGACCTCCTACAGCAAATTGTTGAGCTGTGCCGGCCACACCTGACACACACAACTAACAGACGAGAACCCATCCCAGTGGATACCAAGATATGTGAAGGCCTATGGATGCTAGTTACAGGTACCTTCCAAAGGCCAACTGGGGATATGATGGGGATCTCACAAACATCAGCATCCAGGGTACTCCACCAGTTCCTGGATGCCTTGTCAGCACATGCCAGTGAACACGTATATTTCCCCAACACCCATGAGGCATTGGCCAGCAATATGCAACTGTTCCAACAAATAGCAGAATACCCTGAAGTAATGGGTGCTGTAGACTGGATGCACATATGCATAAAAGCACCACCCGGTGAGCGGGGTAGGGTCTACATCAACCGCAAGGGCTTCCCCTCCATCAACTGTATGTGATGCCCAGGGCATAATAATGAATGTGTTTGCTGGCTGCCCTGGAAGCTATCACGATTCCCACGTCTGGCATCTGACACAGCTGCACCACAGATTTGCCACTGGGGACATCCCTTACAGTCACCTAGTGGGAGATGCTGGATATGCACTGGAGCTGTGGCTGATGACACCCTCAGAAATGCACACACACCCGAACAAGAAATCCATAATGAGGCACATGCGCAGACCGAATTATAATAGAGTATGTGTTTGGGATGCTCAAGTCATGGTTCCTGTGCCTGGACACATCCAGTGGATCCTTGCACTACTCACCAGCTACATGTACCTAAATTGTCATTTGATGTGCCATGCTACACAATATGATCCTGCAGAAACAGCTGCAGCAGGAACAGTACAGGGCAGGCCCACACAGTCCCCCACCATTGCCAAGGCCTGCACACGCACAGAGTAGCTTGGAGGAGGAACAACCTGAGCCTGCCCCAGTAGGCAGAAGGAGGCATGCCCAGTATGCCCTGGCCTTGGCAAAGAGGCAACTCATAGCACATACACTGACACAGGAGGGACCTAGGGAATAACAACTCTATCTGACTCTCACATACAGTAAAAGAGATGCCAAACATGACACTACCTGTGCTCAACCATGTATAGGGAGTGTACTATGTGCATCTGACATAGGCAGCCCTGCAGCACCAATCTCAATACTAGGACACCCACAAGGTAAGTCACTCAACCTACCAATTGCCAAATGGAGTAGAATGTGTTGTTACCTGTATCTATGGTATGGATGTGAGCATGCAAGGGAATCGGGTGGCTGAATAGTATGCCAACAAATAGTACACATCTATAGTGACATCATGAGATCTGTAACAAATACTGGTGTCACTATAGTAGCCAGTACTATACAGGGCGACAAAACCCACTGCAGGAAATGTGCTGGTCCACATGCATGTCCATATGACTCATACATGCCAGTCAGGAAGGTTCACATACCCAACAAAAGTCTCAGCCAGCAGGACAGGTATAGACAAACACAAACAAATGCTGTGCTATGGCCTCTGAATGATGCCTATGGATAACCTTCCCCCAAGGCCTACCCAGACAGCCTACAGCAGGTCAAGCAGTGGGATGTTAGTTCTGAAAGGTAGGACATCAAAAACTAATATGTAGGTCAATCAAAGCTAAGACCTGTAGTACACTTATATCCCTCTAGTCAGCATGATAGGTTAAAATACAGAATAAAATGGAGTACCTGACATACCAGTACAGTCATAGCAAATGTGTACAAGTGTCAGGTGTGCCGCCCATCCTATGTAGAAATGTAAAAACAGTCAGGTATGCCCCCCCACAATCCTGTATAGAAATGTAGTAACAATCAGGTGTGCCCCCCAATCCTTTCTAGAAATGTAGAAACAGTCAGGTGTACCCCCAATCCTGTGAAGAAATGCAGAAATATTCAGGTGTGCCCCCCAATCCTGTGTAGAAATGTGGAAACAGTCAGGTCTGACCCCCCACAATCCTATGTAGAAATGTAGGAGCAGTCAGGTGTGCCCCTTCCTCCAACCCAGCATAAAAATGTACTAACAGTCAGGTGTGCCCCCTCCCACAATCCTGTGAAGGAATGTAGAAACAGTCAGGAGTGCTCCCCCCAAACCTACTTAGAAATGTAGTAACAGTCAGGTGTGTCCCCCCACAAACCTATTTAAAAATGTAGTAATGGTCTGGTGTGCCCCCTAATCCAATGTACACACATCGTAACAGTCAGGTGTGCCCCCCCACAACCCTATGTAGAAATGTAGTAACATGTATGTGTAAGTATAACACTAATGGAGCACAGATGCACGGAAGTGGCCAAGGTAGTAGGATAGGTTGTAGCATCTGCACTATATGCAGGTATGTGTGTGTTAGGTTGGTGTGTGTTTCATATTGTGTGAGAGTGGTCAGTATGTATGCATGTTGAGGTAAGAACTGGTGGCCATTGCCCACTACTGCTGATGACAGGGTCAAGTCCTCACAACTACAATGCCAAAGACAATACCCACCAGTATAACACATGCTAGCAGTAAGCCATTGTAAAAGTATTGTGGTATATGTGTCACCATCTGAAAGACTGACATGGCATGGCTGTTGGGCTAGATATACAAGCAGTACACAGAGGAAAGTACCCCAGACATACAGTATATATTGTGTCACTGTGAAATAGACACACCCTTGGAATTGTACATACAGGTATGCATCACATTATCTGGTCCTGTAGTAGGGGATGCAAGTGTTGTCTGTCCAAACACTCGAAGATCACAAAGTAGGTAGGACTGATGTATTGGGAAACAGTTGATGCACCTGCACATGCAAGCATAACTGGAATGCCCAATGCATATTTGTGTGCCTAATGCAAGTAGTGTCCATAGCACACATGCACCCAGCACATGCAAACACCACCCACAGGTACCTCTCTGGTTGTATCCCTGCTGTGGGGAATGGTTACAATATGACCCCACCTGTATATGGCAGTAGCGAAAAAATGCAGCATGCAGTGCAGGTGGCCCATGCAGGTGTGTCGCTAGCTGTAGGTAGCATCCTGCTAGCATCCACACCACCTAATCAAGACTGATAGAAGTTATTGGCATGAACACCTAGCATACCTACCCTGTCACCCCAGGGGAATATACTGTATGGCAGTCTGAGACTGTAGGACCAACAGAATGCAACAGCCTGCCACATCTGGCCCGCATCAACACCTAATGGCCCACAGGCCTCTGCCAAAGGCCTGTGTCTCACACATACTGCCAATGCATGTTATGTCATGGACACACAAATAACAACACAACACATGCCATATAAGTCATATGCAAGGCCATGTGGACAAACCACAGTAACATGTCCACCATGTCCCACTGCATGAACTGTGGACCAACACTAACACACAGCTGTGATAGGGTGATAACCTTAGGGAAAGTATCAGAAAATGTATGCATAATGTAAGGAAGAGGATAGAATAACAGAGGGGGGGGTGGGAGAGTGGACAGCATGGAATGTGCAAGGTCCGACACAAAGCTTTGTGCACACACTATCCCTGGCTGTAAACACATAAATGGGTGGCTACATATCTGCCTGGCCTGTACACCACAATAGGGGTAATGTCCTTACTCATGGCCTCTGCCTCCGGGTACCCTGTGTGAATCTGTACAGCTGTGAGGTATTTCCATAGCAATATAAGGCCATATTGTCATGCTGATGGATGTACAAGTATGGGATCCTCTGCCAGCACTGTACCAAGGTGCTGAACCAGATACACAGACCCACAGCAAGTGTCTGCAGCTCGCCTCCAGGATGGCATAATCTACCATGAATATGTAGGTGTCTGCCCACAATATCACACACAGCTGCAGTCACCCCTGTCCCCCAAGATATCACTGTGAGCAGGAATGTCCATCTGACAGTACATGAGGACAGAAAACATCACAGTGTATAATAGTACACGTCTGAATATCTCTGCTAACAGCAGTACCATGTAACTGAAGCAGCATAGACACAATCACCTACAGTACAAACTACTCCCTGCACACTTTGTCCCCATATTGCCAAATGATCGACGGATACCCTGCAGAAACAGTTTGCTACCTGTAGGTGTACAACACAAAGGTCTACACTGGAGTACAAACTACCTGGAATTAATCCATACATTCAATACACAAGGGCATACTGGGCATGCTCACATACTTAAAGTAATGAAGGCAATGTCAGACAACAACATACTGAAAGGTCATACTGGGCATGCTCACACACACACATGATGCCCATGTCTGCAAACAACAGTGAACCAGAGATATCCGGCAGTTGCAGATGTTAGTGCAGACACTCCTCAGTATGCACCACTCATGTTTTGCACACAGACTGGTTAGGAATACAGACATATATCCAAGGACAACACACTATAATAAGTCAAACATAGATGTACATAGATGTGTAGAAGACAGTGACTGTGAACAAGGAGCCATCCATTATGAGGTTTTTCCCACCCAGTACACAGCCAAATAGCTACAACCACATGAGGTTCAGATGTCACTCACTGTAGATATTAGCCACCGGTATCTGTCAGCATTAAAGAATATGTGGTGCAAGTGCTAGTTGTGCAACATAACTGTACAAGGAAGTAGTCATCTAGCAGCTGTATACATGTACCTGTGGAATATAACTCTGCATGTGCCTGCATGTGGTGTGTCAACCTCTAGATGAATGGGTTATGCCCCATGCACACACAGTGCCCTCTCCATAGCCCTACTATGACAACCCTGCTGAGGTCGTCCACTTTGAAATACACCTTTGGAAAAATTGTAGCCCAGTCATCTTTGTGGCGCGTCCTGTAACTACATACTGCTGTAGTGTGATAAACTAGTTTGGTAGGAGTTCTAATCCTAAATATGGCAACTGTGTGTGTGTGTGTGTCTCTGTGTAGAGAACAATGCATTTTAGGCTAGTCACACTCAGTACAATTCAAATGCCCTACTTTGACAAGGCTGCTGATGTCATTCACTGTGAAATACACCTTTCAGAAAGCTGGAGACCAGTAATTTCGGTGGTGCATCCAATAACTGCATACTGCTGTAGTGTGGTAAACTAGTTAGGTAAGAGTTCTAATCGCATACATGGCAACTGTGTGTGTGTGTGTGTGTGTGTGTGTGTGTGTGTGTCTGTTTAGAGCGCAATGCTTTTTAGGCTAGTTACACTCACTACAATGCAAATGCCCTACTTTGGTAAGGCTGCTGATGTCATTCATTGTGAAATGCACGTTTCGGAAAACTGTAGCCCACTAATCTCCATGGGGTATCCTATAACTCTGTACTGCTGTAGTGTGATTAAATAGTTAGGTAGAAGTTCAAATTCCAGACATGGCAACTGTGTGTGTCTGTCTCTGTCTGTGTAGAGAGCAATGCTTTTTAGGCTAGTCACACTCACCACAATTCAAATGCCCTACTTTGGCAAGGCTGCTGATGTCATTCACTGTGAAATACACCTTTTGGAAAGCTGTAGCCCTGTAATCTCCGTGGCATGTCCTATAACTACATACTGCTGTAGTGTGATAAAATAGTAAGATAGAAGTTCTAATCCTAGACATGGCAACTGTGTGTGTGTCTGTCTCTGTCTATGTAAAGAGCAATGCTTTTTAGGCTAGTTGCACTCACGACAATTCAAATGCCCTATGCTGGCATGGCTGCTGATGTCATTCACTATGAAATACACCTTTTGGAAAGGTGTAGCCCAGTAATTTCCATGGTGCATCCAATAACTGCATACTGCTGTAGTGTGATTAAATAGTTAGGTAGGAGTTCTAATCCCAGACATGGCAACTGTGTTTGTGTGTCTCTGTCTGTGTAGATAGCAATACGTTTTAGGCTAGTCACACTCACTTCAATTCAAATGCAGTACTTTGTCAAGGCTGCTGATGTCATTCACTGTGAAATACATCTTTGGGGAAGGAGTACTTCAGTAATCCCCATGGTGCGTCCCATGATAGCTTCTTGCTGTAGTGTGATATAGAACTCTGGTAGGGGTTCTATTCCCACACATGGCAGTTGTGGATGTTTTGTGTGTGTTTCTATGTCTCTGTAGAGAACAATGCATTTTAGTCTAGTCACACTCACTACAATTCAAATGCCCTACTTTGGCAATCCTACTGATGTCATTCACTGTGAAATACACCTTTGGAGAAGGAATGCTCCAGTAGTCTTCGTGGCGCATCCTATAACTGTGTAGTGCTGTAGTGTAACAAACTAGTTAGGTAGGAGTTCTAATCCCAGACATGGCAGGTGTTTGTGACTGTGTGTGTGTGTGTGTGTGTGTGTCTGTGTGTGTGTGTGTGTGTGTGTGTGTGTGTGTGTGTGTGTGTGTGTGTGTCTGTGCTTGTAATTTGTATCGTGTGTGGAGGTCATTGTGAGTGTGTAACAACTGGATTCAATGTTGAGTGGGTTTTGAAAATTTTTATATGGTGGCCCTCGTATATATCACAATGTCCACCATACAGGGATAACAGATGTGAAATAGCCAAGAGGATGGGGTGCAAATCCATACCCCTACATGTGACATCAAGGCCAGGTGAACAAAGTGAGCAGTGCTAGTATTACCCAGAGAACACTCTAAACCCATGTCTCATACACACACACACACTTGCCTAGGCAAAAGTCGCTATGTTGGTAGTAACCTGCATATTGCCCACTAATAGTAACCATGGTGTGATTGCAGTGGGCTACAGAGGGCATGGAACCCCATCCATCAGTCCAATAGGCACATACAAGCCAGCAGTGTACTTTCCCCATGTTTCCCACTGGACACCTGCAACACCTCTGGTGCCATCAAATGTGACCCACAAAGAACATACCATGCCTGAAAAACATGCCATGTATGGACAGATGCCACTGACACCAGGGAATACTGGTATCATGCTATCAGTGTAGGTGCAGGGTCAACCTGCTGCCCATTAACAGTTCCCACCACATAAGCCGAGGATTGACACATCTGACAACATGGGCCAGACACCCCAGGTACAGTTCCACATGTCACTCTACATGCATGTGGACGATGTGCACATCCCAGACACCATCCATGTCATGGACCAAGGAACACATACATGGCAAGCAATGCACAGCATTGGCCACACGCAATAGTCACCCAGGTGACTGGATGATGAATACAATACCCACCTGTGTGAGCAAATCCAGACACTACACCCATGAGCCACAATGCAGAACATTGTCATGTGGCCTGATGCCAAGGTATATTCATCACCTAGCCTTGTATAGCCATCTGGCATAATCGACCACTACACACCCGTGAAGCAATGCACCCATCCATGTAAGTACTGGCACCCTGTGTCTGTGTGTGTGGTGTATGATGCATATGACCACATACACACTCTGTACAGCCCCCATTGGCATACTGAAGCATGCTGTCTGATGTCAAGCATCTCCACATACCTTTTGCCCATATAACCTCCGTATGACACCTATGGTGCATGTGATACATGCACAGTAATGTGTTGTGGCAATCTCACTAGGGATGAGTTGTACTCCTGGACCTGCCAAGTGTGGCAATGTGTGTGTGTCCCTGTGAGAGTGTGGCTGTGTTGATGCTGGCACCTGTTCATGCAGTCAGGCATGTGTACTACACCTACCGTATAGCTACCATATCCCTGTTGCAGATGTCACTCACCATTGCATTTATGTTTTGAGGGCTCCTCAACATGTAACCTATGTGGTGCATCCAATAACTGCATAGACATGTGATAGCACACCATAGCCATCAGGGGTTTGATACCCTGTACTAGTAGGTGTGTGACACAAACATGCTTAAGTTTTACTCTCCCACCTGTCCCTGACTTTTCTTTGCCTCTGTCTGCCTCTCTTACTCCCTATCTGGTGGATGTGGAGACTTACATCTGCTTTGCTTGGGTAGCAGCATATTTATTTTAAGTGATGCTCATAATCAGCTGATGGCCTCTGCACAAATTGCAGCCCTCCTCTAGCTGATTGCATGAGGATCAGCTGTGTTAACATTCTCATAGCCAATTGCATGGAAACACACTCCAATATCTAAGAACATCATGTTGGTGTTGGGCCTTTGCATTCACTGTGAGCAGGAATTCAATCTGTTGTTTGGTAAACAGCATCTCAGATGGATTGGGGATTTAATTCTAACAACATACACTGTGGAGAAACCAGAAAGGCACATAAACTGAGAAAACCAAAAAAATGCGTGCAGCAACAACCAACAAGTTTATTACAAAAATTTAAAACAAGTCTTTGAAAGCGCTTTTTCGTCAGTGTTAGTACCTGACTTCATCAGAAATTACATTCAATAGAGTAAAACCAACCATTTATAAATTCAAATTAGAAGCTTGTTATTACGTCAAATGCTGAACTTCAAACACATTTAAAGAAACATACTCAACTATAAACAAGTCAATAAAAAATAATAATAATAAAACTAAACTAAAACCTAAACAAGAACGTTAAATATGTATTGAATTGTAAACCAACAAGTTCAATAAATACAATAAATGTGTACATTATCTTTTAAGACTTTTCAATTTCAAAAGACTGGCAATAGAACAGAAATCATTGATACCTGGATAGCTGTATGCATTAAGCCTAATTTGCCAAAGTAACTCAGCTTCTTCAAGTTTTAAAGGTCTAGGACCCCCCCCCTGTGGTCATAATTGACCTGATCTATAGCCATAAATTTAAAAACATGATTGTGGAAAACTGAAATGTGTTTTGCTAGAGCATTCTCAAGTTTAAGTTTTTTCATAGCATATGTATGTTCATAAATACGGTCTCTAAGCCTTCTTTCGGTCTTCCCAATATAGAAGGCAGGGCATGGTGTACACCTAGCTAAGTAAATAACAAAGGAAGAGTTACAATTCAATTTATGTCTTATTTTATAAGAAAAATCATTTAAAGTAAAATAAGAACACACAGGAGGGAGATGTGTACGTGCTGCTATACTGCATTTGGAGTAATGTTGGTTTAACAGGGTGTGTGTGGATATGGCTGTCCTACATGTTTTAATACCTGCCATGTCAGTGCTATGTTTATGAGGAAACCCCCATCTGTAGGGTCATCTGCAGACTGAGCAGTGTGTGATACCTTTTGTTTCATGTGTTACCCACAGAGCACCTATCTGTGAACTGCAGACGTTAGTGTGAGGATTGCAGTCTGTAGATAATGACAGCCATGAGAGTTACTGACTTCATATCCCTCATAGGACATATGTTGCAACAAACCCTGCTACAACAGTAAATGTATGAGGTTATCACAGCAACATGTCAATATTGGCCCTGTGTATGTGCCTCCAGCCACAACTCTGTCAACCTTTGTACATATGTCATATAGTAAGAGGTGCATATGTGCTGTAAACCTTAATTAGTGACATCATATCTGATAACAAGCCAATGAGATATCAGACTGCTACACATATTATGTATAGTAGGGGTTATATTTTATGACATAACCTGGACATTCTGTGGTTGTGTGCACAGTACTGAGGTCTGTGTACTTATGGTGATTGTCAACAGTGTGTGTATTGTTAATATGTGCTTTGGCCTGTGTACAGACTGTGGTAGATGTCATTGTATGTTACCCTGTCAGCTTACATGTTTGTAGGGCCATACACACACATGTCCCATACCACAGACAGCCATCGGTTTATACTGTGTAGTGGCCCAGTATATGTAGGGTTAGTGTGTGAGTGGCACATATGAGGATGGTGTTGAACAGATAGTCCATATACTGTAATATTATGCTAGCTTACCATATGTGGCTGTGGCTGTGTTTACATTAGTTGTGGTTATGCACTTTCACATAGGTGTATCATACTCTGTGCTGTGACATGCCTGTAGAGCCTGCTATATATGCTGGTACATGTGCATTCCCCCATAGGAAATGTAGGACACTGTTGAGACAGTCTGCCTGTAGTCTACACAGTGCTTTATTACATGCCTAGCAGCTTAGTGTGCTTACCCAGTGAGATGTCATGTCCAGATACTTGCCAGATGTACTGCTGCTGGGCCACCATAACAGTCATGTATGTCAGACAAAGCAGTGGGATGCTGTACAGATGTATGTCAATATATAGTGGGTAGTACATAGCCACGCCACCTCTGTACCAGTGGTTATTATGTGTCAGGACAGACAGGGGTGTGTGAATGCATAACTTATGGGGGCAAATGTATACCAATAGCAGTGGCGGCTTGTGATTTCAGACTGCAGGACTGCAGCCCCCCAGCTGTGAACCACAATGGTACAATCCAATAACTTCTCACATAGAAACTGAATCCGTAATCCGGACTGCTGCCTTACCAGTCCAGATTCAGGAAGAAGGCAGCAGACTGCTAATGCCCCAGAAGTGTATGCGGTGCTAACTGCATAGACTGGAAGGGGATCGGACTGCAAGGTCAGCAGTCTTGGAACATTCGCAAACAGGAAACCGGAAGTGTGCATTCTGGCGTGAATGCGCTGAAGCAGCTTTGGAGTTTATTTACAGAGCCAGCTTTGGATTATCAAGCACAACGCAAATGAAGCGAACACCTATGGATGCAGAGAACACTTAGGATTTTATGATCAGTGCAGAGAACAGCCTTTGGATTATCAATGCAGGTACTGCTGTGTGTGTGTGTGTGTGTGTGTGTGTGTGTGTGTGTGTGTGTGTGTGTGTGTGTGTGTGTGTCTGTGTCTGCGTGTCTGTGTGTGTGGTGTCTTGAACCCTGTATTCTGGGTCCAGGTAACAAGAGGCCTGAATTCCCTACCCACCACCATTTCTGAAACTTTTGCAGATTTTTGCCTCATATTTTGTTCTGTTCCTCATAAAATCTGTGGTTTCTGAATTTTTAATTCCTTAAATAGTTGATGGTGCAGTGGTAACATTATTGCCTCACAGCTAGAGGTTTTCAGGTTTGATTCTTGGCTGGGGTGCCTTCTGTGTGGAGTCTGCATGTTGTCCCTGTGTTTGTGTTTGGGTTTGCTCTAGTGTCCTCCCATGTTACAAAACATGTGTCTACAGTATTTCTCCCTGGGCCTCTGCTGAAAATTGGCTTTTGTTCCAAGTCAGACTTTCCTGGTTAACAAATGTTAAATAAATAAAACTGACAGGCATTTGAATTTCAGACTTCATATTCTTCAGAAAGTACATAGTAACACAAAACCTTTTATTCTAGCAATTTTCTAAGTTTATAAGATGAATATTTGAAATGTGTCCCTATTTTTGGGACTGTATTCCCCCATTATTGGCTTCATCCAGGTTTTTTGTGCTAAGGTTGAGAGCTATGGTGAGAACTGAATTCACTGAATATGTTTGAGGGCTGTATTCCCCCATTACTGGCTTTGTCCAGGTGTTTTGTGCTAAGAGGTTGACAGCTATGGTGAGAACTGAATTCACTAAATGGTAGCCATTTAAGTTTCAGTCTTCCACTCTTTCATCAAACAGCTGATTTGGCATAGTGGTATGTTGTTCTGACTGTTTTTCACAGGGTCCTGGGTTCAAGACTTGGCAGTGAAATGTATGGTGGTAACACAGCATTTTATATTAGCAACTTTCCAAGATTATACAAACAGTGTTTAAAATGTGTCCCTGTTTTTTGGGCTTTTGTCCCCCCCCCCAATAAATTTTGGCTTTTTCCAAATTTCTTGTGCTGCAAAGTTGAGAGATATAGTTGAGTGTCAAGTAGATTTTACAAGGAGCTGAGAGCTGCAGGGGAAGAGAGGTTTAGTGCTGCTTATGTTAAGCCTTTGCATTATTAATAGCACAACAGCTAGTGTACTTGCTTTTGATGCAGAAGGCTGTGGGTTCTACTCCCACAGGGGGTGGATGCTGTCGTACTGAGAATGTCCTCTTTGGCAAAAATACAGGCCCTTTATTTGTAGATGAAACAATGAAATATAAAGTTGTTTGCTAGCAGCAACCTCTTCATTAGTTGCAGATCTCTTTGATGTGGAATTATTTAGATGACTTTTACTTCTGCAGAGATTGTGCATATTAACTGATACTGGTGGACTGTAGAAGTTTGAGTAGACTTTTATGATGGAAATGTTCTCAATTGGGAAGTTTTGTCATTACTGGTGGATGCATTTTGTTTCATTGTTTACTGGAAAAATGTTCAAGACAATAAATTTGAAACGCCCTCTAACAAGTGCACTGTATTATACAAGGAATATAATTTAATACAATCAGGAAGGTGTATCAAACAGCACATGTATGTCTTGTGTGCAAGTGGCCTATCATTTGAAAACAGCCCAAAGTTAATCTTTATACTAGCCAAATGTATTTTCTTTGAATGTGGTTTCAGTGTTGTTTCAATTAATGTGAGTTTCAAGGGTAGAGAAGTTTTAATGCTGTCTATTTTCATTACGAGACTGCATTGCATTGTTTAGCAGATGTCTTAGTGTTTGTGCTATAAAATGCAAAATAAAAATTTCAAATGAAATCCAAATCATCGTAGAAGTAAAGCAGTATGCACCTTACAGTGTTTATGGTAAATGGAGCGAAATAGCCAAGTAATGGGACATTGGAATGGCTGCAGGGGGGAGGCTCCATTTGACCATGATTTTGTGGGTCTGTATCAGAAAAGTGAAGAGGCATTTAATCGAACACCTCTTCGCCGACAAATAAACAGCGAATGCACTAAAGCGTGAACAACTCAGAACACTGATTTCTTTCCCTGGGAAAGAAATTGGTAGCACTAACAAACAAACACACAGACTTTCAAACATTACAATGTGTTGGGGCTTTGCCCTCCACACCCCCCAGCTTAATATACCAGCTCCAAGATCGCACTACAGTGGGGATAGGGGCAAACACATTGGGAAGGCCAAGCGATTTCTTTCCCAGGTAAAGAAATCGCTGTTCTGACCATTCACAATTTAGTGTGTTCGCTGTTTATGTGTCAACGAAGAGGCATTCGATTAAACGCCTCTTCGGCTATTCTGATATAGACCTAATTTTGTGAGGGGGAAGGGCGGCAAACTCAGACAGTCCCAGCTGAACTATACCTCTCAACTGTCCAGATTTTCACAGAATGAATAGATTTTTGCTTATTATTTTTGGTTTGTTCCTCATAAAATTTGTGGTTTTCTGGCAAATCATTTAGGAATTAAGTCATTAAATAATGACAGACATTGAGTTTCAGACTACATAACCTTCAGAAAAATGCAGGCCAAAGCAAGACCTGTTATCCTATCAACTAAGTTTATAAAAGAGCAATTGTTATTGCTGTTTGTATGTCCCCCCAATATATTTGGCCTTGTCCAGATTTCCTGCGTTAACAGGTTGAGAGGTACGTGCAAATAAATTGCTTTATAAAATTAGACATATCCAAACCTCTCAACTGTCCCTGATTTTGGCTCAAAATGTTGCTCTCCTTCTAATAATCACTCCGCAAAATGGCAATTTTGGAAGAAAACGTGGAGGGTTTACAATTAATAAATAACTGTAATCTCTGTCCTGTTTGATATACTGATAGTCTACATGTATCTTACTGCATATTGAATTATCCTGTACATTTTGACACCTTCACTACTGTAAATGCCTACTTTACTTTATTAATACTACTGTATTTTTTTCAGTATTCTTATTACTTCCTGTCTTTTTAATAATCTTCTATTGAAATCAGTTCATTTACTATATATTAATATTGATTTTTAATTTGTAATTTTTAATTGTTATATTTCAATTTTTTGTTGCCAATGGAGCATTTCTCCCCGGGCCTCTACTGAAAATGGAAATATATACAGTTAGACTAGCCCGGATAACAAATGTAAAATAAATAAAATAAAATAAAATCAGAGTTATAGATTACTTTTATTTCAGAAATGAACGTAGATTCGTTTATTTTGTCAACTGCTCAAGTTAACAGTACTAATATTAAAAAAGTGTCCTTTCTTTGACAGGTTCCCAGCTGTATTGTGTGGCTATTTTATATTTTTGCATCACATGTTTGGTCCATTTTTCATAAAATTTTGTTTTTCTGGCAAATTAGTGGCAAATCATTAAAGATTGAAGTTAGAAAATAATGACAGATATTTGAGTTTCAGATTTCATACCCTTCAAAAAATTCATACTAATGCAAGACCTACTATTCTATTAGAAAGTTTATAAGAGCAACATTTAAATATTGTCCTTATTTTTGGGCCTTTGTCCCACTTCTATGTATGTTTTTTTCCAGATTTCTTTATCTGAGGTTGAGAGGTATGACAAATCTGACAGGGCCATCACAGTCAGCCAGAGACATTTCAAATTGTGACATACTTGTTGCATCCTACTCCCCCATGTAGTGACTCTGGATGTGTCCAAACAAGGCAAGGAGCAGTTATGTAGTGTAAGTGTGCAGAGTATCCCCCCAGCCAAGGTAAACGCAAGTACTACAGTGGCTTTTCATCTGTCCTTGCTTGATTTTCTAGAATGTTCTGGTTTTCTGCCATATTTTATACAGTTGCTTTATGTTTTTTATTATTCAGAAAGTGCCCGTTGCTGTGTGTTTAATTTGCAATGCTTTCATGACCATCAGGTAAGCTTGTCTGAGATTGTAAGATGCAAGTAAGATTTAATAAGCATACTGTTAAAGAATTGAAATGCATATGACATTATTTGTAATAAAAGACAGGATTATAGTATTTTAAGAAGCTCATTACCTTTGTTGGAGACTTGCAGTCATCTTTGCAGGCTTTACCCATAAACTAAACAGAATGCCAATCTATCATGTGTGGTCCATAACCTGTGCAGTAATCCTTTAAGGAAATTTATCTTGAGCTTGTTTCTTGTTTGCTGTTCATTTTTTTACTTTGATCATGTTTTCCCCATGAAATAATTAGATAGTTGTGGTCAGGTACCAGGTATCTTTTACAAGTGGGGGTATCACATAGATTGCTACTTTCAGCATGTTACTTGGTACTTTTATAAAGCTGAATATAAATTATAATTAGAACTGCAGTGCAAAGAGAAGTGGTTTGAGTTGAGTGCTGCTTGTTTTTCTTATACTTGACTTTGACTGGCATTCCAGTAATGTATTTAAAAACTAATTTATTTTTTCATGCCTCACAACCTTTTTGTTTCCATCTAGATATTAAGTACGCTGTCATGCAGCTAATGCATTGAAATATTTTTTTTCTTCTACACTTCATTTTGTCTTGATTGGACTCTCATAATGATGGTTTGGCACCCAGGGCAGTGTATTTAATTAAAGTTCCAGTTTTTATGGTTTTGAGCATAGCTACTCCCCTTTCTGGTTGGCCACACCCCTTCCCATTGGCACCACCCATTCAGCTGTCTCCTGCAGCCCCCCTTTGATTTGAAGTCACCAGCCGCCACTGACATGTTATACCCATCTACATGGCTGTTAACATCCACATTGTCAGGCTTGGTCCACATGTCTTGCACTAAGGGGTTTTGTGTATACCTCTGGACTGTCCAGAGTGTGTCAGATTGTCCACATATACTGGCCAATATCTCTGCTGTAGTCCACAGGAGCATTATGTGCTAGCACTGGTACTTTACTATGATGTCCTTAGGATGTCTGTCAGTAGCTAATGGCACACATGTTAAAAGCAGATGTGACCTCCCACACACACACCATGTCTGTGAAGACAATCCCTATTACAGTACAAATAGTCTAAAAATATACCTGCTATACATACCTGACATCCCCTTGCACTATGAAGTTGGGACTATGGGGGCTGAGATATGGCTACACTCCATGTTCAGAACCATATTAGCCTGTCCCTGCATTAATGGTATGGATGACAGGGATATGGCACAGGTATCATCATATGCACAGCGTGTGATGTTGGTTTGCAAGAGGCCGTGGGTGGGCCATACATTTGACACCATGTGTGTGGGTGAGGGGTGTACTGCGTTGAGCTGGGCATGGTGCTGTGGTGTGTGTAGGAATGGGGTTGCCCTAGGTGTGTTTGTATAGTGTGTGGGTATGCATGCACACAGTTCTGCCATGTGAATGCCCTACACAGGTGTTTATAGACAGCTGCAGACCATACCTGGCAGGGTGTGCAGTTCACTGCCTCCAGCCACAAACACGTGGACTGTGCCTGCCAGGTGTTCCATGGCCATGTCCAGGTACAGGCCTCAATATGCTACTCTCACCTGCTGATGACAAATGTGTGCTGGTATCAGGCCCCTCCTGGGACTGGCCAGGGCCACATGCATGTGGCCTGCTGTGGTTTGGTGTGGACAACACCCCCCCCCACACTGCCGGGTCTGGTACTGCCACTACGGGAGCCCTTTGATGTCCTAGTACATCCACATTGACTGCCAGTTGTTGGTATTGCTGGCCCACGTCCATGCGGCCGTCGCTGCATCCCCACCACAGTTGAAGTACGGACACACCACGGCCGATGAGGGCTATCATTTCACCATACCATCTGTCCATAAGCTCGGTATAAGCATGGATGGCACCAGACAGTTCATGGATGTTATTGCTTACAGATGCAAGAGCAGCCCTCTGCAGCCTCAGGCCCTGTCTGGTGTAACATTCCATATGTGCCTGCACTGCCATGACAGCCTGAAACATGCGCCTGCTGGTACCAGCTATGTCACCTCTGCCAAGAGCATGATGTCCAGTGGCCCTACCATGAACACCCTGGGACATCTGCCTATGTGATGCCCTGCCGGATATCCGGCTATGCCTGCTGTGACCCGACACAGTAGGCATGGTTACCACACTTTCCTGTGCACTGCCACCAAATGCCAGCTGTCCCTCCACTATGGCTACTGGTGATGGAGTATGTATAGGCACTGAAACTGTGTATGGGGTTGGGGTGGCTAAAAGGGGGATTTCAAATGTTGGCACAGTGTTGGCCCCTGACAACCCCACCTGTGCCTCAACAGTATTATCATCATCTTCTGTGTCTGTATGGACACCAACATCAGATTGCATGTAGTTGGGACCCTGACCCACCTCACCACCTGTGGGGGAAAACAGTAAATGCACTTTAAAAGCTGTACAGCATTGCCTAACAGTATACACACACACACACACACACACACACGCACACACAAACTCACACACACACACACACACACACACACACACACACACACACACACACACACACACACACACAAACACGTAATACCTACCTGTCCATGGCTTTACAGACAGTCCGACGTATATGTCCATGTAGTACCCTATCCTGCATCACACTTGTTAGCATACGCACATTGATACCACTCATTAACATATCAGTCCTCTAAATGCCTACAAAAGTGGTCATACCACAAGACCTGTTACTACATTACCTGCCTGACCTGTGTTCATAGGTTCATAGGTTCATAGGTTCATACTAGGCTATCTGCCCGAGGGCATTTACAAGCCTAGCACATAGTTTTGTGGCTTACGCCACCCCTTTAGTATGGGGAACTATACCCATTATTTTGCTGTGCCTCTGTTGAGCAGTGACACTGAGGTAATCCCTGGGGTATATCTGCGATCTCCCATCCATTGGTCAAGATTTCTCTTGAACAAGGCCAGCGAGGTGCTCTGCCTCACATATACGGGATTTTATTCCACAGCATAGGAGTCTTTGGGTGATGAATCTATCCTCCAGCGTCCTACTAATAGCCGTGTCGAGGTTTAAGTCTCCCCCTTGTGGCTCTGGCGGATCTAGATTTTTGAGGTGAAGCATATTCATCAAATCTGGGTTTGACATGGCCTTGTATGTTAGGCAAAGGTCACCTCTGAGCAAGTGATGGCGAGCGACTGAATAGAGCTGGAGTTCTTTCAGTCGGGCAGCATAGGACAGATGTTTGAGACCCTTTATCCTTTTGGTGAGGAACTTTTGTGGCCTCTCCAGCTGCTGCAAGTGTCGGGTCAGATACATTCGAATGGGGCATTGTACTCAATCATTGGTCTGATGAGTGATGAGTATAGGAGACTATGACCTCCCTTGATCTAGATGAGAATCCCTTCATGATAAGGTGGGCAATGTAGAAGGTCTTCCTAACTACTTTAGCTACATGGGTGTCGAATGACAGACTACTATCAACCTGGGTCCCCAGGTCCCTGATAACTTCTTCTATGCTCAGTGTATTGCCACCTATTTGGTAGCTAGGGGTTACCTTGTTTTTCCGAAGGGTATGACTATGCATTTTTGGCATTTAACTTTAGGCCATGGCTCTGGCACCAGTTATCCATTTCTGTGAGACCCTTCTGAAGGATATCTGTGTCAGATGTGTTTTCTACTATGGCGCCCAGTTTGCAGTCATCTGCAAACTTTGTCAGCCATAACCCTCCTGTGTTTGCTTGTACTTCAGAAAAGTAGATGCCAAACAAGAGTGGGCCAGGACTGAGCCCTGTGGTACACCACTTGTGACAGGCTTTGAGTCTGACATGGCGCCAGCAACTCTGACCCTGTGGGTTCTGTCACTCAGCCAGTTTGCAACCCATCTTGTGATGTATGGGTTAACATTTAAGCTGATGAGTTTTTCAATGATACCAGTGGGGTATTGTATCGAAGGCCTTCGCCAGATCGAGGTAGGCTGTATGGACTGCCTTTCCTCATCAATGGCTTTGGTGACTGTTTGAAAAAGTCAACCAAGTTTAGAAGGCATGATCTGCCTTTGACAAAGCCAAACTGGGATGGATCCAAAGTCTGCAAATTCCCTATCTCTTTATTTATGAGGTCCATTATGATCCTCTCCATGGCTTTGCAGATAAGGCTTGTCAAGCTAATGGGCCGGTAATTTCCAGGGTCGGTGGAGGCACCGCCTTTGTGAAGTGGGACCACAGTTGCAGTCGCCACTCCTGGTGCGTATCCAGAGGTAAGACTATGATTAAACAGCTGTCCTAGCTGTGGGTTTAATTCCTCGTTGAGTTCGTGGAGCACACAGCCGGGGACACCATCAGGTCCCATGGATGCTGTGTTTTTTGCTTTGGAGAGAGCAGTTCTCACTTGGGCGTTGGAGATGTTTGGGGGGCTGCAATCGCTTGGTATAGATATCTCTCCTTTTGGGGGGGAGGGGGGGGAGAAGTTTGCACTGAACCTGTCAGCCAGTATGTTGGCAATGTGTGTAGTGGTTTTACATGGCCTCACTGCTGTCATTTGATATGCACCCTCTGTATGTCCAGACATCATGACCATGGTCCCTATATGTGTGGGCTACAATGTTCTATCCATAATATCATGCACCGGTGTGGCATGTGTATGTAATGCTCAGTACAGGCCAGATATGCTGCTCATTCAGCCTATCATGTGACAACTGTAATATTTAGAGACACTCCCTGGTGCTGACTAGTACTTCTCCAATGCATCTGTAGTGCTGCATACGTGGGTTGTAGATGACCTCCCTGCTGAATACGATATTAAGGGTGTACCTGGTGTCTACCTTCCCTCTTGATGCCTGTTCCATGCTACAGACCATATTATACTATCAGCTGTCCTGTGATTACACACATGACAGATATTCCTGTGTGTAATGTGGCTGTCCATGTATTGCACAGCTCCAAAGGAAGGTACTGCTGTATGAACAACCCACAATCTCACATGTGCATACATGGTCACCCACACAAACACACACGCATCCTACATGCATCAACCTCCCTCCACTTTACCAGATTGACCCTACAGACAAACCATCTAACCACCAGGATGCACACACACACACACACACACACACACACACACACACACACACACACACACACACACACACACACAAACACGGGTGAGGTTGCACAATTATAGTACAGACAGTCCTCCTATTACCCATCTGTCAACATACAGAACATATGGTACACAACAGCATGCAGTTCAGCTATAGTCAAGCCATGCTACCAACAGTATACATGTGTGTGATACATGTGCTGTGTCACTAGGTGATGCCCCTTCCCCTGGATACCACTGCACCCATGCACACAGTATTGCTGTGCACCTGTTCTGCACCGTGCCATGTACTGTGCACCACACCTCACAGGTGTACAGCCCATTGTGGAATGTGTAGTACTGTGTCAGCTATGTCAGCTTTTATGCTCACAGCCCCTAAGTTTTTCAGCAACACATACCTGGGATAGGTGGACAGATGGCATTTGTGAATGCCTGATGCCTGATTTACAGCTCTCAACATCAGCGGTCCATGTATGACCAATCAAATACTCCTACACTAACAACAATCAGAGCATACCATGGCTATGGGGGGTGTACACACCCTTCCTGATATGACACACCCATCCATGATCTGCAGTGGGACCACATCACTGTGTATCTTAACAGTACATGTGCCCAATATGTGACATATGTCCTATATTTTCACATGCAGTGTCTACGGAATGTGTCAGGTGTGTGGATGCTGACCATGATGCATACACTCTGTGTGGGCATATGTGTGCTATTATGGTTTGATGCACCTCTTGTTGCATGTACTACAGCAGTCCTTACTCCTGGCGGTGGTATACCAGCGTGGGCCATCTGCAATTGTGAGTGTATGTTCAGTCTGCTCTACACATGTCCCCCTACTCTGCATGATTGCAAGGTCTATTCATGTGCATATCCCTTGGTGATTGCACACTGCCATCACTATTGCTGTGGGGGTAGGGTTACGTCTGCCACAGGTCCTGGACCTGACTATGTACGGATACAGCCATTCTTAGCATCCTTAGGATCCCTGCTGCAGTGCACTGGTGTGTCATGCTGACACCCCCCTATAGCCGTTTTACAGATGCATGACAATTAAGCCCTACACGTGTGTCACTTTGCAGTGTCCCATACACTGAACACCACATGTTACAGCCTAGTCCCAGCTGATAATGTGGACTACTGTAATGCCTTATGCCATAGTGTATCTGTGCAGCAGTTGTCATTGTCTTACAGGTATATACACTGGTGTTGCACTGTATATGGGTGTTGTTGCAAACATGTCCCTATTGTAGGCCATATCTCCCACCATTATGTTACTCCCTGTGGACACATTCCACAATGGCAGGATGTTAGTTATCATGCAGGTGTTTGACAGTACCCTTCTAATACCCCATCATGGTCACCCTTGTGATGTCATGCATTTCACAGCAACTATACATGCACATGTATAGCATGCATTCTGGGTAGGTGTGTTAGATGTGTGCATGGCATATACCATCGCCATTACATGCCTGGTGTGTTGGCAAGCATCTACATAAACCATACTCACCAGCTACATCCTGCTGCCTTGGTGGTATCCAGGAGGAACCTACATAACAGGGTGAGAGATGTAATGTCAGTGGCCACACATGTGACAGTGCTACAGGGTGGGTGCAGTATTACAATACATCAATGGCATGTTTCGACAATACTACCACATATGGACATCTGTTTTTCACTACTATGCAGCAACACAATATATCTATGATATGTCAGATATGCATGCTCCACCTGTACCAATGTGGATGTATACGCAACAGTGGTCTACTGATGTGCCCTGTGGCCTTATCTGCATGTTCCTCGGCCAATACCCACCTCCACAAAGGTATCTGGTGGTTGGTGGCTGGCCAGGAGCTCCTCCACATGTGTCGGGGGGGATGGATGGCATGGCCCCCCCTGTGGTGAGGTGATCCCCCTGGACTGCAGCAGCACACTAACAGGCATTGTGAAGCAGTTCAGTACAATGATGCCGGACCTGCTCATAAGTGCGGTTGTGCAATCCGACATCATTGACCCTGTGGACTAGGTCATTCCACAGGGTGGTCCACTTCTGCTGGTCATGGGTGGCCCGGCCAAACAGCACAGGGTAGTGCTGGATTAAATACGTGATCAGCACATTTTTGGCTGCTGAATATGTTGTCAGATGTGCATGTCACATCTTGGCTGAAGGACATAAAGATTGTAACAGGTCTGAGCAACTCATACAGCAAGGTTACCAGAGTTCTTCATACACATCTCTGTCACCCCCTCCACCATATCAGCGACAACAAACTGTACACACAACACATTAGGTATGGCTACAGCTTACCTACCAGTGGGACATATATTGTATTGTACCACACTTTCTGCTATGTGTTTGTAGTCATGTTTCCTGTGTGGACACTTATTGCTGGCCTGTTACAGACTATTCGCCTGCATGCCATTGTTAGGGCCACTATGGTTTCATATATGCCTGTGGTATGGCTGCTTTGTGATTGCTGCACATCTGACATTCTGTGTTATTGGGGATATCTATGCATGCTGTTGGACATGTTCCAGGATTGTGTAGACTATTACTACCATCATATGTTCTATAACAGTGATACAATAGCATGTATCTGTACTATTGCCCAGCAGAACCACCTCTCCAAACCAATCTGCCCATTTACCTGGCCACATCACATGTGTGTCCCACCCTGGATTGTGTACAGAGTGTAGATAGAGGCTGCTGAACTATACATCTGCATTACTTACTGTTGATTGTTTGGTATCCTGTGGCCCAGTCTGTCTTTACTATAGTACTACTTGAAGGCCTGGACCTGGATAGCAACATTTGTAAACCTTTCCAGACTACTGTATTAGTATAACTGTTTCACAGTTGCATTACTCTGTTTATATGGATGTCAGCGTCTAAACAGCTATATGACAAAGCATATACAACTGTAATAGTACACAAATAAAACTTTTCCATGTATGCAGTCGTGTATGTGGTGTTATATCCTTTGACCTCTCTGTCGGTATATGTTGCAGGCAATGATCGTTATTTGTCCAGTTGGTAAGGTGGTAACTGTAGGCATAGTGGCTGTTCCATATTGTGTGCACCTTCTATATATGTATCTTACTATACATATCTCTGCGTGTGTATGTGTAGTTACATATATATCTATATATATGTGTATATATATATATATATATATATATATATATATATATCTGTATCTGCATATATGTGTCTGTGTATATGTATCCTAGGGGTGTTGATTGCTTCCACATTGTACATTCCCTATGGGAGCCAGACTGTATTGCATGATATGTTACTGATACCAGCCTGACATCATACAGGTGGGATGGAGTACTGTTATCATCTTTTCCCATGTCATGTCAGGTCCTGTTTATGGGATCTGCAACAGTTGGTAGTGCATTGCAGGGCAGGTGTGTTTGGCTGTGGGAGGGGGGACTACCTATTCATACAAGATGTATGTTGTTTGGGCCCTCTCAACCCCATTAATGGTGCATGTGGACAGATATGTTTTTGTTATGTTTCCATTTCTATCTACAGATGTATGTCCGTATATACTTATATATATATATATATATATATATATATATATATATCTGCTTACATATATATAAATTGCTATATATATATATATATATATATATATATATATATATATATATATACATATACATGTAGACATATATATGTATATACGTATGCATATGTATGTATATATGTTTATATATATATATATATATATATATATATATATATATATATATATATATATATATATATGTTATATCTATTTAGATATTAATATATATACACACACACATACATCTACATATTGAAATACATTCTTTGTACTGTTGAATGACTGGGCTGGATGATAGGTTTGTGAAAACATCAGGGTTATGTTTAACTGACATGGCTTAGTGGTAAATCACTTTGGCTATGGTATGCAGTGTCCTGGGTTCGAGCCTTGCAGAGTCTTTTTATTTTGTTGCTGGGCAGAACAAGGGCCATTGGATACATAGTGATTAAGGCACTTTTAAGCAGTTGTAAGCAGGTTTGCGTGGAAGTAAGCACTGCTAACTTTCGGTTACAGTTTTTTATACACAGTTAGCTTCTAAATTGCTTAACCTGTGTAGGCATTACTTACCCCCATGCAAACAGGCTTAAAACCACTTACTGCTGCTTAAAAGTGCTTACTCCTGCTTACCCCTGTGCTAATTTCTTTAAAAGAAATGAAAAAAAGGTTGATAGAAAAGTGGTGAAAAAAGGGCACAAAGAGGGAAGACAGTAGGGAAAATAGCTAGGGATGTGCAGGATGGGTGTAGGGAAGTTCCATAGCTGCCCATCTCTTCTAGAGCAGCAGCTGTGCTTATACACTGAATATGGTGGTAGATTTGGACACTCAAACCCCTGAGAGAAGGGTGAGGACAACAATAACATGTTATGATGCCAATTAGACCAGATTACATGTGTCCAGTGGACACGTGTGGGAAATGGACAGCTATGTATGGGGTAAGATTTTTTTTGGGAACAGATTGCCCTTTTTTTCTTTTCAGGTGAGAGTCGGATGTTGGAGAGAGATAGTAGGTATATTTGGGGAGGTAGGTTAACAGACAAGACAAACAAGATGCATACAGGGGCAGTATATGACACATATGGGGGGTAAACACCTTGATGGGGAGAGGTGCTGGGAAATTGGAAGTCTGTGAGCTCCCTAGTGGAAACAGTGGGACTGAGTGCCCCATCCATGGGCAGTCACCACTGCACCTTCACATCCCTGAACGTGGCTGTGCTGGAGGCTGAGTCTCAGAGCCAGGCCGACCCTCTAGTTGTGACACATGGCCCTTGAGCTGGTGTAGCAGATCTCCAACTTCCCTGCAGAGCTCGCTACAAACCATGACCTAGACCTGGTGATGGGTGGCAGGTTCCTGTCCACGCCCTGTCCAAGGGGGGATGAGCCCCATCCCCTGAGGTGGTTCCACCTGAAGGTGGTGCAAGATCAACAGACAAGGAGCTTCCGGGTTGGGCCTCAGACATGCTGGTGCCTGGTGCCATGGCCAGCTGAGGTGGGGCAGGTGGGTCCACTGGGACTGGCCTTCCCAAACGTGCTGTAGTGTTTAGATTTTATAATCATATGTGGGTTAGTAATAGTCAACACATTCCAGGGTTAGGTATAACAGCATGCATAGATATTTCCATTAACCTGGGCACCAGATACGGAACAAGTACATAGCAAACAGAACACAGGCATATACGAGTCCACAGTGGTATTGACAACAGCATGCAGGTACATTGATGGCACCATGTCACCAGTGTTGGAATAATTTACTATAGCACATGCATGGAAACAAATTTAAATATATATCAACCAATAGGACCTAATCAGAAGAGTGGAGTCATTACATACAGGTTGAGGTGGGTCTGTAGTTTATTGTTGGATATTGTGGGGGGGGGGTGTAAATTAACAACTAGTATATTTCTGTAGTCCACATTCCTTTCCTAGTCAGTGCTGTTATCTGTAACTTACATGTATTACTGCACTACCATATAGCCTAAGTTTGGACAGTGATATGGCTGTCGTCATTGTTATACATGAACTGGTTTTACCTGCAGTATACACCTCTTACCTGGTATACCTGTGGAGGGAATGTTTGTTAACACTACCTAACAGTTTCTGCATATACTCCCAGATTCCGGGTTGATGCTGTGCACATAGCTATCCGACTCTTTCTGCATGGACTCTGGCTATGTCTTGACCACATGCAGGTGTACCAGAACATATCTAGACTATTGCCCTCTTCAACCTTTAGTGACTTACCACTGATGTATGCATGCATTCCTACACAGTTATATTATGTAGCACAGTGTGGGTGACAGTGATACTTTATTATTCAGAGAAACTGCAACACTCACAATTCCATACAATACCAGAGTAAACAGTAACAGTACAGGGTATCAAGGTTTTTATTTCTTGGCACAGTGTTCGTATCTGACATACCTGTGGGAGCAATGTTTGTTAGCACTACCTGAATGTTGCCACACAAAGTTCCAGATTACACATTAGTATTAATCAAATACATCTCGCTCTGTTACTGTACACACTGTGGTCACAGAGAAACAACTTGGGGGTATAGATAGGACATACTTGGCTTATTGCTCTCATAACAATTTCGGGAGTTGCTAGAGTGACAGGTTTGTTCTCATAGATGTGTGACAATCAGTTGTATTCCCTGTTTGCTTCCTAGACATCTGTGATCATCCCACAGACTTCCCAGGGGGACAGGGTGACAGGCAGCAGATATCGGCCCATATACTGGACATTCTGGTCTTATTTGTACAGTTGTGGGGTATGATTCTGTATGCAGCCTACTTTCACTCCAAGGATTCAGACCATGGCTGTGTCTACTACAACTTAAACACTGTCCATCAGAGTTGTGTGTGCTATATTGATATTGCTGTACATTGCCTATCTGCTTTCTGTCTTATAATTCTCCTGTGGTTTTGCATTCTGACCTTGTATTACAACACTCTTATGCAGGATTTCCTAGTCAGTTATATTTTGTAAGGCAGTTTGGATGACAGTGATTATTCAAAGTAACTGCATAAGTCACAATGCTATACAATACCAAAGTAAACAGTACCAGTACAGGGTATCATTCTTGTATTTCTGGGTACAGTGTTGGTATCTGACAGACCTGTGGGAGAAATGTTTGTTAGCACTACCTGAATGTTGCCACACAGTACCAGATTCCACATTAGTATTATGCACATACATCTCACTCTGTTACTGTACACACTCTGGCCACAGCTTGGCAACATGGGGGTGTAAATGGGACATACGTGGCTTCTTACTCTCATAATGTTTTGGGTAGTTGCTAGAGTGCCAGCTTTGTTCTCATAGATGTGTGTCAATAAGTTGTATTTCCTGTTTGCTGCCTATACATCTGGGATCATCCCACTGATTTCCCAGGGGGTCAGGTTAACAGGCAACAGAGAGGGTCCACTTTACTGGACAGTCTGACATATCTGTACAGTTGTGGGGTATGATTCTGTATGCAGACAATTACCACTGCCAGGATTCGAACCAAGGCTATGTGTGCTAAAAATACAACATTTCCCGTCTCAGTTGCATGTGCTTTTCGGGTTTTTGTTGTCTGCCTTTTCTCTGGTTTCTGTCTATGTGTCTCTCAGTTGTACTAAATGGCCTCTGAGGCTTACAGCAGTTATATACAGGCAGTCCTACACATTCTATTTATGGTGTACAGTGTGGGTAACAGTGCTTAATACAACAGTACTATTACTTGATTGCAAATCTACATTACCATATGATACCAGAGTATACACATGTAGTCCAGCAGTTAGACAGTTAACCTTCATATGTGCGTATTGCACATGGGTGAACAGCAATTGTCCAAAAGGCAGTTTGCAAAGTTTGCAAACGCTGAATGGAAAAAGGTTTGAATGTGCAATGAGCGAATGCAAAGTGACATTCGCTCATTGCACATTACACATTTTGGGGCGGATTGCACTATAGTTGGGATCGGAAAATGGTCCCCTTCCCTACTGTAGTGCGATCTCAGAGTTAGAATATTAAAGTAGGGGGTGTAGGGGGTGCATGGGGTGCTTGCCACCCTGCTTTACACTTCATTAGATTTTTTTTCGAGATTAATGTTCAGAAATCAGCGAATCTGCTTTTCGATTTGCTGATTTTCGAACATTTAAAACTGTCACTGTTTTCATTTTCATAGTTACGAGTTACTCATATGAGCAATCGCACCACTGTGATTTGGCTTTGTAAAGGTAAACCCAATTAGACCTTTATTGTCAGGCTATTACACTTTTATTTGCATACAAACTATATGAGACTCTTCCTGCCATATTCTCAGATGTACGCAGTACTTGCCTTAAACAATACAGGTTTTATACCGGCAGTTAATGTACTAATACTTTTAGATTTATTTCCTATGACAGTACATGCAAGAGTATTACTGATCTGCCTCGCATCGCAACCTCTCCATGCGATTTCCATGGGTCTCCTGGTTCGCGGCCATCTCACTTGCAGCTGTGGAGGACATAAGAGGAATATTTAGCCATACCTATCCATGATATACATGAGCTGGCTATTCTTACACACATACTGGAGTGATACTTACACACAACTGGGTCATCCCCTGCCATTCTAGCCTCTTGGATCATCTGCTCCAAGAGGTCCCCCTTACACTGCTTCAGGTCGGCATAGTGATGCCTGACCTGCTCACCAGTTTGGGGTATGCCAGTGGCACTGGTGAGGTCATGGGTGAGACGGTCCCAGGCTTCCACCTTATATTGGGAACACTGGTACTGGCTCTGTAGCAGTTTCTGCTCATGGTCTTTGACAAGGAGTCCTGCCATGACTCTGGACTCCTGAATGCACTAGCGCTGTACCCAAAAGCGCACTCCCTCTCCCCTTCTTGACATGGTGCCTGCAAGGGGAAGCTATAACCAGTTATGAGATGTATTCCCACCTGTTGGGTTTAAGTAGGGCTGATTTCCTGCACTTTACCATGATTGGCCAGTTTTGAAAAGGTTAGGTTATTGGCAAACCTGCTTACCTATGGTTGGCTTTGTTTAAAGAGGTATACCACTGGGCACATTGAGTTAACTGGCCTACACATTACTTACACCTCCTAAGCTGGCCTGTGCAATGCTAAGCATTGCTTACATTAGACTTTGCATTATATTTTCTTTTTGGCATTGATTTCTTATTCATTACATCTTATATATCTGCCTGGTATCCAAGATTCATGTGTACATACACTGTATGTTGTCCTCGTGTTTTATTGGGGACTTCACCACTCTGTTACAATTACACCTCACATCTGGGCTTACGTCTGCACTCTAGTTCACATATTTATGTTATGTAGTCGGTTATGGCACATATGACTGTATACTGATCCTTATCACAGGTTCAGTTTGGTTGTACTATGGTGAGGACTTGTTTGGTGATACCTCATTCTTCTGCACTTCTGTGATGGCTTGGTGGTTAACTACTGTGACTATAATGTATAGGGTTCTGGGTTCAAGATCTGCAAGGCTGTTTATTTTGTTGCTGGGCAGAACAAGGGCCATTGTACACAGAGTGTTTAAGGCACTTTTAAGCAGTTGTAAGCGGGCATGTGTGGGTTTGTGCAAGGGTAAGCAATGCTAACCTCCAGTTACATATACTTACAGAGAGTTAGCTTCAAAATTGCTTAAAATGTGTGCGCATTGCTTACCCCTGCACAAACAGGCTTAAACATGCTTACTAGTGCATACATGTGCTTGCTACTGCTTATTGGTGCTTACACTTGCTTACTTGTGCTTACTCCCATTTACAATTACACTGATTTGGACAGTTATATCTCATGGTTTTTGGGAAGGTGGGGGATTTGGGAGCTGTATGGAGTTGTAATTCATTACACATTTTACCTTCCATTTGTATCTATGATTCCTGTTTACATATACTGTATGGGGCACATGTGCTTTTCTGGGGACTTTGCAACATTATGACACTGACAACTCACATGTGCATTTAATGCAGTACTCCAGTTCACAAGTATATGTTATTTAGTGGGTTATGCAACAAAAATATTGGTCATAACGTGATTTGCCATGGAAAATGGAATGCGCTGAAGTGGGACTCGAACCGGGAATGCCTGCTCATAAGGCAAAAAGCTCTGCCCACTACACTGTTACTATACTGCATCATTTGCATATATCTTCCTTGTTATCCTTTTCAGCCACTTAAGCTGCATTAACTGTAGCTAAGCGATGGGCACACCTGCGCACCTACGGTTAGCTTTAATTGGATTTTTAATTAAAAAAAAGGGTTTGTTCATTTTATTTGTATTTACTTGCTGTTGCGCATGTGGAGGAATGTTGCTGGGGATATGCGGACTCGTTCATTTCTTTGGCCTTTCTGCTGTTCTTCATTGCGGGTGGGTGTCTATTCTGAGAACTCTGCTCTCAGACACACCCCCTGCACTCTTACATGCTTCATGTAAGATTAGGAGCTCAGGCAGCTCGCCTTCATTAATATGCATGGCGCGCTGCCATCCTGCTCCTAAATGGCCGCTTCCATGCAGGGCTAAGCTAGTCCTGCACGGAAGGATAGTAAATCCGGAGGAATGCCTCTTAATGGTATTTAAATGTGCCTTAGCAGTTACAGATAGCTCAGCATCACACCTCCGATGAATAGTGTAACCTGGAGTCTGAACAAAGGCAGGGCTTTCAAGCTTAGGTTTTAGATGTAAATGTCTTTCTTTGTGGCACTGAGTTTTATTAAAGGGAAAGGAAAAATATTTTCATCTAACTCTTCTTACTTTCTGTCAGTATTTGATTTTGCATTTTTTTATATACTGTAATTATTGTAAAAGTTCACGTTTCTCCTGGTGTTTTGTTACAGCATTTATGTATTGTATACACTGTTTTGTTGAGACAAGTCAGTGAGCTGGGGGAAAGAAGATTAATGTCAAAAACTTTAATTCTAACTACAATATTTAAAAGTGTGAACGCAACAGAAACCATCTCAGCCCAAGTGACATCTATTAATCACAAGGGTCAGATTTCTCACACTTGAACACTGAACTACAGTTGTTACTTTAAAAGAACATATAACTCAGCTACATTTTCAAAATGTCATTCAAACATTCCTTAAAATGCTGTAAAAGAGATGGCCACTAATGAAAATCAAACAAGCAAAGTAATTAAAATGCAGGTTGAAGCTGACAGTGAAAAGTAAGCAGTCACAGCGCTGTTGTAAACTGAGGAGAAAAAGCACAGCAAATGATCCCCCCATCATAAGGATTTCTGTCCCTCTAACATGACATCAGGAAGGCAAAGCCATTGACTGTAAAACAAAATAATGCTAGCCATGGTTCAAAGGTTCATAGGTAGGTACTAGGCTATCAGCCCAAGGGCCTATGTAAGCCTAGCCAACAAGGTTCCCTGGCTTACACAACCCAAGAAAGTTATTTTCCTGTGCCACAGTCGAGCAGAGACACAGAAGTGTTCCCCGGGGTGTATTTCCTATTTCCCATCCACTCATCAACATTTTTCTTGAAGAGTGCTAATGAAGAACTTTGCTTGACATAGATGGGTAGCCTGTTCCAGAGTATGGGAAGTGTCTGGGACAGGAATATATCCCTCTAGCATGTCT